>NW_024377295.1:0-156000 GCF_016835505.1 Polypterus senegalus
AGATATCTGTTACCAATATAGTCTTTAAAAAGAAAAAGAATTTTGCACTTAAAATATATATATAGTCTTCAGCAATTTTAGTGCATTAAGATGATACACCCAGATAATAAACCCGGTGATGGTGTTAAAGATGTGTCCAGAATAAGCATAACAAGTCTTAATGCAGTAATAGCAATAACAATAAACCAAGGGTATGATATTGAACAGTCTCGTTTAGGGTAGAGATGAAATAATTAGAAAAAAAAGAAAAAGTAATTAAGCACAATAAAACATAAACAAATAGCGCCCTAGTAATACTAAGTAATAATGAGAATATATGCTGATAAAACCCGTATTTTAAAAAATAGATCAGACAGTAGATTATTAATCCTTGCTTTATCATTAACCGCCATGACTCACTATTATGTATCAGCTTTCTTAATTCCTTTTCTGCTTCTTCCTTGCTATCGAAGACATAGAATTGACCCTGCCATTCCACTTTAAGTTTTGCCGGATACAAGAGGCTGTATTTGACGCTGGCTTGCCGTAACCGCTGTTTAATGTTGTAGAAGGCTGCGCGTTTAGTAGCTGTTGCTGGAGAGAAGTCAGGGAAGATACAAATGTGGTTATTTTCATATATAATATCTTCCTTGTTTCTGAGGAGTGCCATCACCTCTAGCTTAAATGATAATCGTTCAAAACGAACTATAAAAGATCTGGGTCTGGGTCTAATCGTGTTTGATCCGCGATAAGCGCTGCTATCTCAGATTCTGCTTTAAAGTCGTCCCCGATTATTTTAGAAAAAAGTTCAGCTGCGAATTTCACAGGGTTTGAACTTTCTCGATTCTCAGGCAGACCTTCAATTCTGACATTATACCTTCTACTACCATCTTCCAAAGCAGCCAGTCTGTCTCCGAGTTTTTCGCATTCGGAGCTGACATTTTCTGCTTTTCTTCAGCACTGGTAGCTAAATTTTCGGCTAATTCAATCCTAGTCGAATGTCTCCTTGAGATCCTCCAATTGATCAGTAAGCGTTTCAATTTTACCCAGCACCTGTCGCATCTCCACTTGCATTTCTTGTCACAGCCTTTCATTTGCCTGTTGTAGCATCAGCCGCTGCGTTTCGTTTGCTTGTTGCAACTCCTGCCGCTGCGTTTCGTTTGCTTGGTGCAACTCCAGCCGCTGCGTTTCGTTTGCTTGGTGCCATTCCCGTTTCAATACCAGCATCTCCTGTTTCAGTCTCTCATGTGCCTTTGTCCTTGCTTTCTCATTTGCCTTCTCGGTTTTCTTTATATCTTGTATGAGCTCAGCGAACATCACCTGCAGTTTAGACATTTCAATTGTGCTTTCTTGTAACGTAAGTGAAGCGTCAAGCTCTACTGTAGCGGTGTCCCGCTATTCCCGGCTCGCGTGGTGTAATTGAGATCGCGGACTGTAAGGCCTTTTCCAGTTTCAGGTGTTCTTCTCCGATCGGCGAGCTATCGAGATCTGCACTCACGATCGTACATTCGCTCCCCTTTTCACTCGCAGCCGGCGAGCGATGTAGCGGACCTTGGTCCCGAAGAGTCTGTACTTTCGCCCAGCTGATCCAGGTCTCTCCCTGAAAGGCCGTATCTTGAGCTAGGGCTCAAAGCATTTAATGTGCTGCATTAACTTATGATGGGGTTTGAGAAAATCTAGTAAATTAAACATTGATTTTAGGATGATGTTTAAGTTTATAGCATTCTACTTAAATTATAAAATAAACTATGAGAATAAAGTGGAAATGTCGACTTTAATCTCGACATAAGCGTCAAAATTAAAGTGGAAATGTCGAGAATAAAGTCAACATTTCGACTTTATTCCCGACTTATATAGTTTGTTTTTGTTCACCATGGCCCTAATACGATTCTGTAGGGCTATACCACAAATAGCATTATAAATGCAAGTTGCAGATTTATTATTTATGTATATAGCTTAGCTTGAAGCAAGGTCCATATTAATGCAGTTTGCCTAAATGATGGTTCAGTTGGTAAAGATGTCATCACCAAGTTGCACTTAATTTGTTGAATACTGTGTAAATGAACCTGGGCTTGAAGTCTTGAAGTAATAGTGCAACTATCAGTAATAATACTATTATTTATTTAATTGTTATTATTTATTAGTTTAAATATTATGCATTTTAATGATGGTAAAGTTGTTTAAAAGTCACTTTAACGTGTCAGTGGACAGAGATTGTTAACATTAACAGAAAGTGTAGTTGGTTTACAAAAATATTTACTATTTATTCCTTTTCTAAGACATGTTCAGTGCAATACAACTTTTGACAAGCACCTCTGGATATTTTACTAAGTCTAAATGCCTCTTTGGATGGTTGAAAATATGCTGTTAAAATTATAGTTTTAAGTTTTTGCAAAATTTGTTCAATAAAAGGTTCTACAGTATATTTTGACTGCATCTGTCATGTAATGTGTTCCTTCCTTCATTAGTGCCACCCCTTGAAAACTATCAGTTTATGGGGCCCTGCAAACCTGTATTAATACTTGTGTGCACATTAAAATGTTTTTTGTACAATGTACAATGCTCATGACAGTGGAATAGGTTATTCTTAGCCAGTCTACTAAAGTAATTGCAGTGGAAAATGTAGTTAACATCCAGTCATGCATGGGAAAAAATACTGTTGAATACCGTGCAACTGGGATAATTTAGAAAAATACTGTGATATAAATTTTGGTCATACCGCCCACCTAGTGTGAATTCTCATAGCGTTATACATGAGGCCCTAGGTTCTGTATTTTACCTTTAGATTTATGTTTTGGTTTTGACAGTTGGTTTAATAGTCTTCCAGTTTTTGACCATTTGCTATTTGCTCTGTTTCCTTTGTCCACATGTCGTGACATTTCCAGCATTAGAGCATAACCTCAGATCCTCTTTATTTGCCCTTCCAATCTGCCCATCTAATCACCCATTCCCACTCCACAAGCTGTGTTGGAGCATCTTTTCTCTATCATTAGCAACTCCCCCATGGACTCTCTCTGATCATATTTGCCCTTAACTTCAGCTTAACATAAGCAACAAGCAGTCCCAGAGGACATCTCTCATAGTTTCCACCCTAAAAAGATTTCCAAGCTAGCTTGAGTTTGTCACAGAGCAATACAAACATCAGAAAAACTTTATAAAATTCAAGAGATTTCCTGAAATTCCAGTAGAAATTTCAGATCTATAAAGTAGCTTTCGCTTTTTGCAATATGTGCTTGGTTTTCATTCTTTTATAGACAATGGCATTGTTGATCAAAATCATAAAAATCCAGAAGATATTACCATCATTATTAAACATCATTCAAAATAAACCATATAAACAAAATAACAAATTAAATAAGTTTTTCTTAAATCAACAGAGATAAATCAAATAAATAATGAAAAAGGTAAGACTAATCATGGCTAGTAAACAACACAGGATCCCAAGAGTGAAATTAGTGAAATCCTGCATATGACTACAACTCCCAAAAGTAGTCTTCATTGAACTACTGCAAAACTGAAGACCTTCTTGAGAAATAGCATCAGGTCTGCAGCTTAATGTATGTATTAAATATTTATGAGAGCAGAAGTTGCACAATAATTATAGTATGATTTGAACAAAAACTACATTTGGAGTGTAAATGTGGGTAGTTACTGAAATTAGATTAGTGTTTATTGTTTTTTTATGTTATTATTTTTTTATTTTTAAGTAAATATGCAAATACAATTTTCAGCAAATCAAACATGACCATGAGACGTTTTGTATAATTATCTCACTTATTACATCTGTTGTGACACACTACTGTAAAGTAGTCATATATAAACCAGTCTAATTTAATATCTCTTTTTTAAAAGAGGAATACATCATTTTTTGTATCTACTTTTGTATCAGTTTCTTTTGATAAGATACAACAAGGAAGGACATGAAGTGACATGCAAATATATTTTGAGTTTCTGTTCAGTGTAAAAGGTGTGGTCATGGTAATCATATCCAGGAAAAGTTTCTGGTGACCGAATAAAAGATCAATTGTACACCTTCAGTTTGCAGTGGCTGCGAATGTGCTGATCTGCTTTGAGATTTATGAAGCATTATCACTCACAAAACCACAGCAAAATATAATTTTGTTAAAGCAAAGGTAGGAGATTTTTAATTGATTTTAAGAAATGTTTTGTGTAATTTGCATTATATGGAGTTAAAGTTGTGTTATTTATTTTCTGAAGTACTAATTTTCCTTGTTAAAGTTAACTCAGTTAGTAGTGTGATTACTTAAAAAATTAATAAAATTGATATTTTATTAATACTTGTATGATCACATTCACTTTACTTCCTCCCTCATACTGCTTGATCACCTTCATTTTTGTGTCGAGATCAATTGTCATTTTTTCCTGTAACTATCACACAAATGTAATTAAACATAGTCAAAACATCTCCAGGTAATAAACTGAGATCAAGATGAATAAGTCATGGCATACAGAGCTAGCATGGTGAAAACTGTTGTTTGTCTGTGAGACGTGGTAGTGGTCGTATGTCAAAAGGTAGTAAGATGAATAAGTGGTAATGGTTTGTAGGTAATGATAAGTACAGATAAGTAAGCAGTGCCTTGGCTATTTAATGTTTTAAATGCTCAATGGAGGATTTTACAATCCACACTATACTTAACTGGTAGTCATTGTAAGGACCTGAGTACCAAGTTATATCTTCATATTTACTAATTCTTGTAATGATTCCTACAAAAGCATATTGAATTATCTGAAAGCTGTATAAAGAACGATTTGAACAGTCATTAAATAACACATCGTAGTAGTCAATCATACAGGACAAATATGCATGAATCAATTTTTTCAGATCCTATATATTTAGAAAATATCTTAATTTTCAAACATTATTAAAGATTTAAAAACCCTGTTCTAAATGGTTTTGTAATGTGTGTTGTAAAAGACAAAGATAATGCGTAAATTGCATGCTGATTTAGTAAACAAATGCAGATGCTAACTACAGACAAAATATTTTTGCCCCAAATAAATAATATTTGATTATTATAATTTCTGTATTCAGAAACATGTAGTTGTCATCCATTTACTCCTTTAACTCACTGAAACAGTTAATTACTGTAAGCATACCATCTAAGATACTCTGCTTGGTCTAAATGAAAGGATTGATTGGATGTAATCTTTATGCAAGTGAAAATTAATGTTATGTTTTCTCATAATAGTTTCCAGTGGAAGCATGTAAAGTGAAAACAGTAAAGGTCTGAGTACGGAGGCATGGGAGAGGGTGTACTGTTAGTACATTTCTGTGTGTACTGAAATCGATTTGTAAATTATGAATTAAACCAGGAAAATAAAGTGCCCTCTCAATTTTAAGACCGCCTATTGTGTATTCAAACCTAATATTTTTTCTTCCTATGTGTAATATTTTACATTTACTAACATTAAATTCATCTTGCTCAAATCTGCCCATGCCTGTATGCTATTCAAGTCCTTCTGTAATGATATAACAGATTCCAAATTATCTGCTAATCCACCTATCTTGGTGTCATCTGCAGCTTGTTAATTATATTCCTATCTAAATCATTTATATATATTAAAAATAGCAGCGGCCTAGCACTGACCCCTGTGGAACACTGCTCTTAACATCGGCCAGTTCTGATGAGGTTCCTCGCACCATCACCCTCTGCTTGCTGTGTCTGAGCCAATTCTGCACCCATCTAAAACATCACCCTGAACTCCCACTTCTTTTAAAAGTTGATGCACAACCGCTCATGTGGCACCTTATCAAATGCTTTCTTTAAGTCAAGATAAGTAATATCATAAGCTCCACTTTGATCGTATCCTTTTGTTGCCTCCTCGTAGAATTCCAGCATGTTAGTAAACACAACCTCCCTCTTCTGAACCCATGCTGACTGTTCAGAATAACTCCTATTCTTGCCAGGTGTTGCTCAATCTTATCCTTAATAATTCCTTCCATTAATTTTCTTGTGATGCATGTTAAGCTTACTGGCCTATAGTTGCTTGGATCTGCCCTGACACCCTTTTATATAATGGGATGATATTTGCCATTTTCCAGTCCTTCGGAATCTCTCCAGTGTGCAGTGCCTTCCTAAAAATATGTGTCAAGGGTTTATATATGTACTAAGCTTAAGAACTTCGAGGGTAAATATTATCTGGTCCTGATGATTTGTTTGATTATTTAATCTGAGCAGTGCTTCTCTCTCTACAATTTCCAAATCCTTCCATACCTCCTTAGTAGTCTCGTTTACCTCTGGGAGGTTATCCACTTCCTCACTTTTGAAGATCTCAGAAAAATGAAAGTTTAGGGCATCCGCTATTTCATTGTCTGTATCTTTTAATTCCCCTTTATTATTTCAGATGTGCTTCACCTCTTCCTTGACTGTTCTTTTACTACTAAAATACTGAAAAGAATCTCCTGGTCTTCTTTCGCCTTATCTGCTATATTCCTCTCAATTGTCTTTTTAGCCTCCCTGATATCCTTCTTAATGGATGCTCTCATGTTCTCATACGCTGTAATCCTGCATTACATGTAAAGCATTTTTAAAGCTGTTCCACTGTCCCTCGAATGTCTCCACACTTAAAAGCTTATCCCAGTCTATCCTCCTTAGACTTTGTCGCATCTGCTCAAAATTTGCCTTACCAAAGTTCAACTTAACAATTTTAGTATTTTATCTTCACTCTTACAAATTACTGAGAGTTGCATTATATTATAGTCACTTGACCCTAGTGGTTCAATCACTGATACACAATCAATTCTATCCTTGTGGAAGCTCCTGTCGCACCCTACACAACACAAGATTTGTTTGATCTTATTCAGGAAAAGATCCGTCACCCCACAAGAGAAAGACTTTCCGAGACTAAGGTCATAAAGCTTATGAAACCGTTTTTGGACAATGTCATAACCATAAAGACAGTTGCATGGAGCTTCCACCTGCAGCCAAACTCACTTCATGTCCATCAAACACAGGAAGCTCTGCAGTTTACTTGTGATTTTACACTGTAGGAAGATAAATAAATAAATCAAGATAAATAACATTCAATCTGACTTTTTTATACAAAGTACAGTGACTGTAAATGTCTGATGGCAGCTTCCACCTGCAGCTATAGACTCTTCAGTACACGAGCGACGCTCCACGCTATTGTTTAGATCTGGATGGTGTATGTGCCCAAAAAAGAAGTCTAACTTTTATTCTTGTACTATTGCTCGCGTACTGAAGTGTCCACAGGCATTTTCGTGGCATTACACGTGTAATTTGTGAGCATGCCCTTGTCAATCAAACAGAGGAAGCTCTGCAATCTACTTGTGACTTTACGCAATAGGAAGATAAGTAAATAAATCAAGGTAAATAACATTCGATCTGGCTTTTATATAAGTAACATATAAATGTTTCTTATGTAAAGACCACCACAAAACATAATCACAAACAGGACTTTGCACAATATGTTGGCTAGCTCCATAAGCCGAGCTGCTTCGTTGGAGGACAGGTGTGGGGCAGACCGACTGGCAGGATGGCGCCCAACACCTGGTGCAGCTGCGCTGTTCTTATATGTGAGTAAGCGTTTCTTGTGGGGTGCTACTGTTCTCTTTCTCCAATGTAGAACCCTCGTCCTCATCCAAGTTCACCTCTGTTATAGCACGTCTTTATTTGAAAACTAACAGTGTCAGATCGGGAGGACTGTGAATGCGACTGAGAAAATAAAACTGAATATAAAAAAAGGCTAACCTTTACAAGTACCATACATTTACACTGGCTGTTACAAACTCGAATCAAATGTATGTTTTTATTGTATAATAGCAATAATAAGAGCAGCTCACTACTCATTACTACTCAATACTACTTATTTTGAGATGCAGGGAGGCATGAACCATGACCCTTTGAATAGGAGTCAGTAGCTCTCACTGCTGTACTACCAAAGAAATCGCTACAACGACCCACACTAACCTGATTTCTTATTCTTTGGTTTTAGTCTTGACTAAAAGTGCAGTTGTTCTGTTATATTTATACATTTTGTGAAATTGCTTATTTGATATTTGGACATCAGTTTTCACACATTATACACTTCATGTCTACATTTTGTCATTAGTACTAAAACATAGAAAAAGTTTGTCTTTTAGGTATGTGTTCAACATTTCTTGCATTTCCTGTCATCCTACGCTCACATAGATCTTTGTAGACACAGAACACACGTGAAATGCATGTGTTCCAAATAACAATATATTTTTTTAGCCTATACAGGTACTACTTCAGTCCCTGATAAACCAGACTTGAGCTGGGAGAGCAATATTTACACTTTTTTGCGGCGGTGGGAGGATGGGATAGTAGGCTGCTTCGGCTTATTGACACATTTACAAGACAAAAGACGCTTACTGAGAGGTGCGAGTGGATTTACGAGTTTTTTCGTAAGCTTTGGTAATTCTAGTGTTAAACAATCCTCGAATAGCCTACTCATACGTCTCCCCAATACACTGGTGCCCCTCCGGTTCAGATGTAACCTATTACAGTGGAACAGGTCCTGTCTGTTCCAAAATGAGTCCCTATACCCTTTTACCATACACCAAGATTTGAACCATGAGTTAAGCCTCTAATCTCCTCAATCTTACCTTGACAGGTGCATGGCAAAGGCAGAACTTCAGAGAAGACTACCTTGTCAGTTCTGCTCCTCACCCTGGCATCTAACTCTTTGAATTTGGATCACAGAACTGACAGATTACCCTTATGTGTGTCATTTGATCCAACATGGACAATGACAACTGGATCCACCTCCACTCTGGCCAAGAGCCTATCCACCCTTCTAGCACAACCGGAAGTGTGAGACTCTCTCTCTCTCTCTAGCAGACCTGCACTTCAATCCCCCTAATGATTGAGTCCCCAACTATCACTACCTCTCTCTTTCTGGGAACTGGTTTTGAGGTGGCCCGTTGAGGCTACTCATCCCTCCCTACCACCTCAGAATCATCAAAGATACCATCCAGCTCTGCAAGAACCTGTTGTGGTTTGACACTTCTAATTCTGGGGTTGATGCCACCAGATAGTGTGCACCCTTTACCTTACACCTTGAGACCATGACCCACTAAATTTTACAGTACCTGTCTGGTCTGGAATCACCTCCTATGCCATCTTAGGGTTGCACACTGTCTCTCTAAAGGACAATAAGGCCAGGTCCACCAATTCTCTAATACAACGTAGGCCAACCAACTCCTCCTCCAGTTCAGCGGCACTGAGCTTGAGGTGATGGATCAGCTGGCATCTCCTGCAGATGCAGCACTCATAGACAACTGACTCCTCCAAGCCATCATCTAAAAAGTCCAACATCCAAGAGGATTTGCATTGCCTGGCCTCATTATTAAAAAATTTATTTAATATTAGTAATTTTCTTAATATTTCAGATTGCTGCAAAGTGATATTGTTAGTGCTGTCATTTAGCAATAAAGTGAATACTTCATCTTTGGCCAGGAAGTCCAATTTAGCCAATATGTCAAATATCATCTCCTTATAAGGCATTTAATATTAACTGCTGGATTATCATGGTTTGAAATTCTAAAATTTCATGCTGTGGAATTGCCAATTATCATCATTATCTTTTTTCTCAGCCTTGACAGATGTGCTGCAGAGTGCTGAGTATCTGTTCTGGATGTGAATTGGTGTTTGGGTGTTGAGGTACAAAATTCTGACTTCTTAGACCCCCATCTCACTATTATCCACTTACACTGTAGCTGAATCAGCCGTTCTCTGACTAGAATGGAGTCTGGAGAGACTGAAGCTGAAAAAGAAATTCCTGAATTGTCCAAACAAACCAAGTCTAACAAATTTTAAGTTTGCAGTCCTCCAAAGCCTGTATTTTCCCAACCAACTCTAAATTAACTATAAGCTTCAATTGCTGCAGGACACATAGCACAAAAACATACACTTAGCAAGTACAGAACAAAACAAACTTATGTTTTGCACCAAGTTCGTCATTATCTAGGTGTCTTCAGTTGTTTCCTTGCATTTGGAGTTCAGTTGGTTTGCAACAACACACTCACATTCAAGTTTTCACTGCTGCTTGGATGATCAACTTCACTCCATTAGTTTCTTCTCCTACTTGGGGGTCAGCTTTTATTTCAACTGTAATTTTCCTGATGGATTTGATTACTTTTTTACTCCAGATAAGTTATCGGCTATTTTCCTCTGCAGCTGTAAAACTCTCCATCCATCCATTTGTTTGTTTGTTAAAGTGTGAGCACACCAGTACTTTTAGTTCAGCTGAAATGTTAGCCAAAATACTAGGTTGTGTTATTATTCCTTACATTAAACATAAAACTAATATACTACTGTCAAGACAAAAATAACAGAATGAGTTGACAGAATAAGTGTATCATTTGACTGTTTTAGTTTCATGATCCTCCCTTTAGATACACCTTCTGTATTACTGAGCCCCACTCTTCAAACCTTTCCATTTGACCATACAGTATGGTGTTCTTTCTTATAAAAACGATTATTTATACTTTAATGACAGAATCTGATCTTATTTAAATTACAAGCGGATGGCATTTCTTTTACAACAATAAAGAATAATTTTGTAAATGAAAGTGAAAAATGCATAGATTGTAGTTTTTTCATATTGTTTTTTAAAAAACAAGAAATAAACACAATTTATTAACACCAATTTATTGATAATAGATTGTACTTTCTCAATTGTCTGCGTAGATTCAAATCCATGCCTTTTTAATAAAATAGATAAATAATAAAAATAAAAATTCCAGAGACCAGAGACTTATGAAGAGAAGTCTACCTAATGTAAAATGAAATTGTCTAGAAATAACAAGAGCCGGAAAAATTGTGACAAAGCTGAAAGCAGATTTGGGCATTATGGTGTTGCAATTGCTAGTTTGTCTGTCTTAGGTTGGTTTGATTCCTGGTCTTTCAGCAGTTGACAAGAAGTCTACATGTTTTTCATTTATTCAAATCAGTTTTTCTGGGTACTTTGGTTTCCTGCTATATCTCCTACTTTGACTCTGTACTCTAAAGAGTCAAGTATACCAATGTATGTGAGACTTACATAATTCTAAAAATGAATCTGTTTTGGAACAAATTAGAAGATATTATTATTTATCTCGGTTTTGCCCAATTAACAGATAGAGGAGAGTAGAACTCTGATCCTGACAGTTTTGTCCGTGATGTTGCCTTCTATCAACCACTGAGAAGCAAATTCATTGCAGGAGCCCCGCATCTAAAAAAAACTCAATTAAAATCAATGCAAAGGAAGTCTATTCCATTAGTAACAATGACTGGTTACTAATTAAGAAAATGGCTGGAACAAAAAAACCTTCAGCAACTGGCCCACTAGTGTAGTGTTTTTTACAGCCATGATTAATATACTATAACACAACCATCTACACAGTGCAACAGTAGGGGTAGTATCAATCAAGTCTAACAATGGCACTTACTTATGCCTACCTTTCATTGCATTTCCAAAGTCTAATCATGGAAAGTTTCAAACCTTTGTCAATTACAACCAACCTGAAAAAAACGATAATTAAACTCCTTGCAGTTAAATAGTAAACGCAAAACCCCCAAATACTAAAATGTCTGATGTCTAGAGTCTCCAAAAATAACAATTGAACAACAGGAAAAATGCTGTATAATAGCAGCAAAAATATATTGCAAACTGACCTAGTTCAGAACATATTTCCTCCAATGCTTATGAGGAAAATTGGCATGGAAGGAAAGTAATAAAAAAGAGGTATGCAGGTCCCTAAAGGGTACATAGGTGTGTTCATTATTGAACAAAAACTTTCAACTGAGGAATGCCTACAACATGAATCCAAAACAACTGAACCTGAAATTCATTCTCTCCCTCCACTTCAAGAAGGGGTGGCATTTAACCAGCTTAAAACACTGACTGGAGCACACTAGCTTCAGTCAAGGAACAAGGAAAAATGGGATGAAGCTTATAATGAGCAGGGAACTGCAGCTTACAATAAACCAGTCCAACTTGCTTCACTATGGAATAGGGATAAATAAACCAGAGAGCCAATTTTCAATTTGGGACCATTACGCAAATGTAAAAAACAGAAAGCCAAATCTTTTGTCCTATCTTAAGCCCAGGGCCCCCTCCATGTTTATGATTTCAAAGCACTTGGCAGTAATGTTGTTATAATACATTTTGCTTTAATATTTAAGGTTAATGTCACTGTCTCTGGAAAACACCGTTAAAGGATCCATTCACATGTGCATGCTAAGTTTGGCACACAGGGTATAGGCTGCATTTAGAAAACCATTACTTTAGCAGTTTGGAGACAGAACAAACTACAGTGTAAGCATTGTGTTATTATTATTTTGGAGGTGGGGTTTAAATTTACTGTCCTTGTTTGGAGACCAGAGAGGGGCATTGTACTATTCCTGAGATGATACTTAATCCTTACTTTCCTTGTTTGGAGATCAGAGAAGGCCCTGCACGTGGAGAAGACAGTATAAATACATGGAACAAGCAGTCAAACCCTTTAAAACTGTCGGAGGAATATTATGTCATCCGTCCGGAAAATCCTCTCAGCGTGGTGACAAAAGATGGCAGACTGCGTAGATCAAGACTCCCACCTTGATAGAGTCTGTCATAAGCTTCCCATCTGTAACCGTGTAAAAACCGTCAGTAAAGTAAGCTAAAGTATATTTTTCTCATGTGATTCTTTGCACTGCCGTAATCACGATGGGAGGGATATCGCCTTTTCTCTATATTTTCGTTACTTAACATGCCGCAATTTCAAAAGAACACATTTCCGGAGAGCTAATGCCTCCTAAGGAAACAAATGTGTGCCATCTACAGACTCTTTTGAACCAACTATCAAGTGTCTTGCTACTAAACGAGGTATTCTGCCAGATCCAGAACAGTACAGGAGTCCAAATCCAATTCCAACATGATTGGTTTAAAATCATAAAGGTATTTCTGACATTTTGATTGCAGAGTGGTATAAAAAATACTATGTGCAAATTTGATAACACAAGATCCAACTCCATCTGTCTGTTCACCATAAGCGGAAATAACTTTTCTAGATCTCTATTAAATCTTTCCATGTCTGTTAACTTGAGGATGGCAGCTTGAAGTCAGATTTAAACTGCAGCCAAAAATTAACAGAAGTGAGATACAGATTGAGAGTATCTGTCTGAATCAATGGAGAAAGGGAAACAATGGACCCTAAAAATCTTGGTGATGAATACATTAGGTAGTTCTTTTTAAAATAGTATTAATAATGATAATTCACTTTATTTGCATTAGGAATTTGTCATTTTTACATACCCTAATGTACTCTCCAGAGACACACAGAGAGGGAGAGAAGTTTGGGATTAAAGTGAAGGGTCATCTTATTTGTACGGTGCCCCAGAGCAATTGCAGGTAAAAAGCTTTGCTCCAGGGCCCAACAGATTAGCATTCCTTTGGCACTGCCAGGATTTGAACTAGCAACCTTCCAGTTATCAGCACAGTTCCTTTAACTAGATAAGCCACCACTTTGTTCATCCTTAGAAAAGAGATCTACAGAGACTACAAGAATGACATAATAATTTAGAAAAGGGGAAGGTCTGTAATAAAGTATGTGGTAATAAACTCTCTCAAGGATCAGCAGCAGAAGAGAGGGGGGTTGCAGCAACCCAACAGAATGGTCCAATGTGGAGATAGATTGAGCACATCACTAACCATTACATAGACATTAACATTACGACACGACATGACATGTTTGCCTATCAGATATTCCTAGATAAATAGATAGATGGGCTTAGTTAAATCTCTTGGAACAAATTCTTATGTCACGGGACATGCGTTCTTGATATTTTTTAGTTTAAAAATGGAATAAGAATCTGAAAATCTAACAACATCACATTAAAGTTTGATAAATTCTGAAAAGAATGATACTAAACATATATATGTAAGTTTTAAAATAAGCCAGATTTAAAGCATGACAAAAACGTGACATAAAAATGTCACATAAAATTGTTGCACTTTTAGGCTTTTATATTTGTTTCCTGCCTTGCGCCCTGTGTTGGCTGGGATTGGCTCAAGCGGACCCCCATAACCCTGTAGTTAGGATATAGCGGGTTGGATAATGGATGAATGGATGGATTTTATATATTGTTGCGCCTGTGTCACAGAATTGCACAGAAACACACAGGAGATTATAGAGACAGGAACTTTATTCTAACACTTCAAACAAACACATGCCTGTTTCAGAAGTAAAATGAAATCCGTGTGTAGACAGAGGGGACAGTTCCGTCTCTCAACTTCATAGGGCGTGCCTCGGAGCAGAGGCTGTCTGGGGGAGAAGAGAGACAAGGCAATGAGACCAAAGGGCAGGTGCTGGGCAAGCTTTTAAATGTATGAGTCACTGCGCAAGAAGCAGATCATGCAACACAGCAGCAGCAGCAGCAAGCCAGCAGCTAATAGAGCAAAGAGGAGGTGAAAAACAAAAAAATTGTATTTGTTCCCATTTTTATAAGCATTTAAGAGGAGAGACTGCATCTTCTAGGGGTGCGTTCACGAGTACCCCAGCTTTATTCACATCTTCATGAATTAAGCAACTCTCGAAACCAGGTTCTAACTGGCGAGACAGGACATCTGCATTATTGTGCTTAGAGCTGGGTTGATGATTGACAGTAAAACTATAAGGTTGCAAGCTCAAGAACCATCTCATAAGACAAGAGTTCGTATTTTTCTGACGGTATAGACAGTGAAGAGGAGCATGATGAGTCACCAATGTAAAATTACGACCCCATAAATAATAATGGAGCGCATCCACAGCCCATTTAATCATAAAACATTATTTCTCAATAGTTGAATAATTGCGTTCCCTAGGAAGCAATTTTCTACTTAAAAATGTGATAGGGTGCTCTTCACCATCAAAACCTGAGACAGGACCGTGCCTAAGCCAAACGCACTAGCCGTCTGTGTGTAGAACAAAATCCTTAGAGAAGTCAGGATACCGCAAAACCGGGTAAGAAGACAAAGCAGTTTTCAAATCACAAAAGGAACATTCACAATCATCTGTTCATAAAACAGGGTGGTTCTTTCTGCATCTTGTAAGACTGGAAAGAGGAGCAGCCGTATTTTGCAAAATCAGGGATGAATCTTCTATAATATCCTGCAAGTCCCAGAAAAGAACAAATCTGTTTCTGCATCTCTGGACATGAGTAAGCAAGCATATCATCCACTTTTCTAAGTTTGGTGGGGTCAAGGTCAAACCCTTGTCCATTGAATATAATGAGTAATGAGTTTCAGACATACCCAACCTACACTTCTTAGGGTTAGTTGTCAAGCCAGTCTGTCTCAAGCTACCAAGGACAGCCTGAAGTCATTCTGAATGTGTATGACAATCATTACTGAAAATCAATATTCAGAATATTCAGAATGAGGATACAAGATCTGATCCATCATACGCGGGAAAGACAATAAGGAGTTGCAAATGCTGTTTTCCCACAACTGTCAGCCTCAAGAGGCACCTGCCAGTAACCTTTTGTGAGATCCAGCATGGAAATATAGGAGGCCTGACCCAGTTTTTCCAACAACTCGTCAACAAGGGTCATTGCATAAGCATCAAATTTGGAGACCTTATTCAAGCACCTGAAATCGATACAGAACCGAAATGAAACATCCAGTTTTAGGACTAATATGACCAGACTGCACCAGTCACTTTTACTTTCATGAATTACACCCAATGCCAACATCTGTTTGGCATCTTCACACACAATATTCCTTCACGCTTCTGGGATCAGAAACGGGCGCATCTATACCTTAACAGTAGTAGTGATTTTATGTTTTGCAAGGTGAGTCAAGCCTGGCAGGGCAGAGAAAACGTCAGTGTTCCATTCAATCAAAGTTAACGACTCTGTCTTTTGCGAGTCAGTGAAATCATCACCAATGGCAACATTGATCTGAGGAACAGCAGCCAAGGAAGTGCAAACCCCCTGCGGGTCACACCACTCCTTCAAGAGATTAACATATAAAATCTGGAAAGCTTTGCGCCAACTCGATATTCTGACCTTGTAATTCACTGGCCCCATATGATCCTCAATAATGGCAGGACCCTGCCATTTTGCTAGGAACTTGTGTGGGTCAGATGGAGTTAAAACTAAAACATAATTACCAGGTTTGAATTCACAGAGGTTACAGCATCTATTGTATAAATGTTTCTGAGTTTCTCATTCACATTGTTGATATTCCACATCGATAGTAGAGAGTTTAGAATTACCGGATCAGCAAAGCTCGGCCTGTGAGCTTTTGTCCGGATCCCGTCCATTCCTCACGGACAACATCCAAGATGCCTCGTGGATGCCTACCAAACAATAACTCGAAAGGAATAAAGCCAGTGGATGCCTGTATGCGATTCCCACTACAAACATAAGGAAAGGCAGGACAGTGTCCCAAATGGTAGACAGTAGGACTTTAAAAACTAGACAATGTTATTTTATAAGAATTAAGTGAATAGGACTGACGAGCTTTGTTGGGCTGAATGGCCTGTTCTTGTCTAGGTTGTTTTAATTTGAATTACTGTTCTATACACAGCTTGACAAAAATCATGGACAAAATGTCACACAATCACTCAGTCTTTTTGACTCTTCCGTATATATGAAGCTGTATATCTGTAAAAAGGGAAATGGATGAAATTTACATCACAGTACATGAAGGACTAAACTTTTTGGTAATTGTGAAGTATTACAGATACATTTAATTATTAACTGTTGACACAGGTAATCTTCCACAGTTAAATATACTAGCTGGTACTAATCTATACTAATAAAAGGCAAAGGCCTCACTGACTGACTGACTGACTGACTGACTCATTCACTCACTCACTCATCACTAATTCACCAACTTCCCGTGTAGGTGGAAGGCTGAAATTTGAAAGGCTGGTTTCATTTCAAAATTCTACGCTTAACGGTCATAACTGGAACCTACTTTCGTATACTGTATACCGCCATAGTGGGGAGCTCGGTCACTGTGTGAGGCGGAGTTGCGTCTTGTGTCTCGCATCATCACGCCTCCCCGTAATTGAGTGCCTGCCCATATAAGGCCGTCCGTCAGCGGCAATCCAATAGAAACACTCTGTCGCTAAATATTCACAGGTGAAGGGCTGTGCTTATGCAGATGACGATGAGATGGTCAGGGTGGTGTTTGGCACAAACTCAGCGAAACTCTGCGAGAGAAACTTTTAAGTGCCGGGTCTTAGTTAACATTAAATAAAGCCGTGGACATCATGCGAGATGGCACAAGCACAGCTGAGAACCCGATGCATGTACGGCGCTCCGTGAATTGACTGTGAGCGAAAGTGCGCAGACAAAAGCAACAGCTCCAAAGAGCTGAACAAAACCGCATTACACAATTGAGAAGGCAGCAAAAAATATGAAGCAAGTGACGCATACAAGCATATTCATAAGTGGAGCTACTGCGGAAACAAAGCCCATGGTGGAACAACTCAATGTCCAGCCAAAGGAAGAGTGTAAAAAACCAGTGCATGCAGTGTGTCACGTCTCAGATAAAGAGGAAGACGAGCTGTTTATTGATGCAGTAAGAAACAAATCGATGAATGAAACCTGTTATCTTTACAACGGTTGACAAACACAGAATGTAACTTGAACACAAAACATCCTCCAAATAGGAACCTGATTGAAAGAAATAATGATAATCAAATCCTTGATGACAGCAACACTCATAACAGTCACAAAACAATTACATTGACAACCATGTTACGTTATTTTCAAAATGTTTCCTTTTCTTTTCATTACTTCTTTAACACACTTACTTATCAAGTGCGAAGCCGAGGTATTTTGCTAGTATATATATATATATATATATATATATATATACTAATAAAAGGCAAAGCCCTCACTCACTGACTCACTCCCTCACTCACTGACTCATCACTAGTTCTCCAACTTCCGTGTAGGTAGAAGGCTGAAATTTGACAGGCTCATTCCTTACAGCTTACTTACAAAAGTTGGGCAGGTTTCATTTCGAAATTCTACGCGTAATGGTCATAACTGGAACCTATTTTTCTGCATATACTGTATTGGAGTTCAGCTGGATGGCCGTGGGGGACGGAGTATTGTGTGACATCATCACGCCTCCCACGTAATCACATGAACTGACTGTGAGCGCAGGACGTAGAAAACAAGGAAGAGCTCCAAAAAGCACTGAAGAAAACATGCATTATACAATTGAGAAGGCAGCGAAATAATAAGAAGCAAGCGAGTGAAGCATATTCATGAATGCAGCTGCTGCAGAAACAAAGCACGGTGTAAACCTACACTTTACATTAAATTTATAGACACGCTCCCACTGCCGTTTCTCATGCGCAGTGAGGCATACAAGCATATTCATGACTGCACCTACTTCGGAAACAAAGCACGGTAAACCTAAAGTTTAAATTAAGTTCATAGACAGGCTGCTGCTGGCGTTTGTCATGCCTATGACTAATGCGGGATACAAGTTTAATGAGAGCACGCAGGGTATAAACGAGAGTTTTGATCACTTCGTAACAAAGTTAAAATTGTTGGTGAGGGGCTGTGCACCAATACTCACAGAAAAATTCACAAGTTAATACACACGCTGTCTCTAGAGTTTCTCCACACTCTGAATTCTCCAGGCACTACTTACAAAAGGTTACATTGACAATCATGTTACGTTATTTTTAAAATGTTTCCTTTTTTTAGCACAAGCACAGCTGAGAAGCTTCGATGCATGTGCTCCATAACGCGTTAAAAAATAACACACTTTGCATTCCAAGCAAAGGGGAAGTTCTCTCAATACATGATACTGCAGAAACAAAGCACGGCGTGAACCGTAACTTTACATTAAGTTTATAGACACACTCCCGCTGCTGTTTGTCATGCCTACCACGAATGACGGTATTCGCGAGATACAAGTTTACTGAGAAGACATGAGGTATAAACGAAACTTTGGATCACTTTGAAACGGAGTTAAAATTGCTGTAGCAAGAAACGGAACAAAACGTTAATGTTTTACTTTTAATAACTTATAGACTACATTTTATTTTTTTCCCTTGCACTCAGTGAGTGAGGCCAATGGGTGATCAGTTATATATATACATATATATATATACATATGAATAACCTCCAAACAGCGCAGAGACTTTTGATCACGTGAACGTGTCTGCAAAAAGTGGCGTCTCCTGACCTGCAAAAATACTATTAAAGTCAAGCAGCCTGCGTTGCACGTATTCTCTTAACACTGCAGAGGACACAAAACTAATTTTCTTTAATTGCTGGTGATGCCGGTAAGGCACATTACCAGAGGCAGAAATTTGAACGTTCACATAGAAAATGTGATTTCTATACCACAGCCGTCGTGTTGCGCCTTTCAAAAGGGATCTACTACTGAGAGATGATCTATATACATTTTAGCTGCTGTTGGTACTACTTACCTGTTGTATTATACCGTCTTTAAAATGTAGTTTGCCCGAAACCACTCCAGTGGTGCTCAATGTATCTTTACTTCTTAAAACGTTAATGTTTTACTGTTTAATAACTTATAGACTACATTTTTTTTTCACTTGCACTCAGTCACCACAGCTATTCACACACATATAGACACATACATATATATACACATATATATAATTTGTGTGTGTGTGTGTATATATATGTGTGTATATATATATATGCGTGTATATATATATGTATATGTGTATATATATATGAAGATATGTATGTATGTATATATATGTATAAGTGTGTGTGTATATATTATATACTGTATATATATACTGTATATATATACAGTATATATGTATCTGTATATATACAAACCGGATTCCAAAAAAGTTTGGACACTAAACAAATTGTGAATAAAAACTGAATGCAATGATGTGGAGATGGCAAATGTCAAATTTTATTTGTAATAGAACGATGACAGATCAAACGCTTAATCCGAGTAAATGTATCATTTTAAAGGAAAAATATGTTGATTCAAAATTTCACGGTGTCAACAAATCCCAAAAAGTTGGGACAAGTAGCAATAAGAGGCTGGAAAAGTAAATTTGAGCATAAGAGCTGGAAGACCAATAAACACTAATTAGGTCAATTGGCAACATGATTGGGTATAAAAAGAGCTTCTCAGAGTGGCAGTGTCTCTCAGAAGCCAAGATGGGTAGAGGATCACCAATTCCTACAATGTTGCGTAGAAAGATAGTGGAGCAATATCAGAAAGGTGTTACCCAGCTAACAATTGCAAAGACTTTGCATCTATCATCATCAACTGTGCATAACATCATCCGAAGATTCAGAGAATCTGGAACAATCTCTGGCGTATGGGTCAAGGGCCATAAAACCATACTGGATGCCCACGATCTCCGATATGCTTAAACGACACTGCACCACAAACAGGAATGCTACTGTAAAGGAAATCACAGAATGGGCTCAGGAATACTTCCAGAAACCATTGTCAGTGAACACAATCCACCGTGCACATCGCTTGCTAGCTGAAACTCTACAGTGCAAAGAAGAAGCCATTTTCTAAGCAAGATCCACAAGCTCAGGCATTGTCACTGGCCAGGGATCATTTAAAATAGAGTGTGGCAAAATGGAAGACTGTTCTGTGTTCAGACGAGTCACGTTCAAGTTCTTTTGGAAATCTGGGACGCCATGTCATCCGGACCAAAGAGGACAAGGACAACCCTGAGTTGTTATCAACGCTCAGTTCAGAAGCCTGCATCTCTGATGGTATGGGGGTTGCATGAGTGCGTGTGGTATGGACAGCTTGCATGTCTGGAAAGGCACCATCAATGCAGAAAAATATATTCAGGTTCTAGAACAACATATGCTCCCATCCAGACGTCATCTCTTTCAGGGAAGACCCTGCATTTTCAACAAGATAATGCCAGACCACATTCTGCATCAATCACAACATCATGGCTGCGTGGGAGAAGGATCCGGTACTGAAATGGCCAGTCTGCAGTCCAGATCTTTCACCTATAGAGAACATTTATGGCATCATAAAGAGGAAGGTGCTACAAAGAAGGCCCAAGAGCGATTGAACAGTTAGAGGCCTGTATTAGACAAGAATGGGAGAGCATTCCTATTTCTAAACTTGAGAAACTGGTCTCCTCGGTCCCCAGATGTCTGTTAGTGTTGTAAGAAGAAGGGGAGATGCTACACAGTGGTGAAAAATGGCCTTGTCCCAACTTTTTGGGATTTGTTGACACCATGAAATTCTGAATCAACATATTTTTCCCTTAAATGATACATTTTCTCAGTTTAAACTTTTGTCCTGTGATTTATGTTCTATTCTGAATAAAATAGTAGAAGTTGGCACCTCCACATCATTGCATTCAGTTTTTATTCACGATTTTTATAGTGTCCCAACTTTTTGGAATCCGGTTTGTATATGTATCTGTATATACTGTATGTATGTATATATGTATGTATATATGTATGTATATATGTACTAGCAAAATACAGGTGCTCGAGTGGAGAAGTAGTGTGTTAAAGAAGTTATGAAAAGAAAGGAAACATTTTAAAAATAACGTAACATGATTGACAATGTAATTGTTTTGTCATTGTCATGAGTGTTGCTGGCATACATATACAGTATATACACACAGACACACACACACACTATATAAACATATATATCACATCATATATATATACACATCATATATATATATATATTGTAAAAGAGATAGGAGGAGACAGCAATAAGGTTTGGGGTTTTCCGCCCGTATATTGTCGGCACTCCACAATATACTCAAAATAAACAGTCAACTTAATATAAACAATACAGTTCATATCGACGCCTGGGAATGACGTCGTGGCCATTTTAAAGAGGAGGAGCCGGAAGTGGAGGGATGCTGGGAAGGAGCCGTGAGGGATGATGGGATCGATGGCGTCAGGAAAGATGGCGGAGGAAGGGCGGAAGTAGGCGTAGTCGGGCAAACTCAAAGTCTTATGGTGGCGGAGCGCCTTTTTCTCAAAGGAAGCACAGGAAAGTTAGCACCGCCATTCCCTACAATGATGTTTCCCAGGTGTGAATCACTGGTCTCCACTCACGTGCGTGACAATATATATACATATACAGTACATATAAATATGTATATACATATATATACACACACACACATATATATATATATATATATACATATAAGAATACCGGCAACGAGGCGATGAGAAGTGTGTTAAAGAAGTTATGAAAAGAAAAGGAAAAATTTCAAAAATAATGTAACATGATTGATTGTTTTGTCACTTTGATAGATGTTGTTGTCATATCTATATATCTATATATATCTATATATATATATATCTCTCTCTATATATATATATATATATATCTATATATATATATCTATATATTAATAAAAGGCAAAGCCCTCACTGACTGACTGACTGACTGACTGGACTCATCACTAATTCTCCAACTTCCCATTATAGGTAGAAGGCTGAAATTTGGTAGGCTCATTCCTTACAGCTTCCTTACAAAAATTGGGCAGGTTTCATTTTGAAATTCTACGCATAATGGTCATAACTACAAACTTATTTTTTCTCCATTTCGCCTCCCAATGCAATCACGCAGTATGTAGAAAACCAGGAAGAGCTCCAAAAGCACTGAAGAAACATGCATTATATAATTAAGAAGGCAACGAAACAATTAGAAGCGAAGCGAGTGACATATAAAACCATATTCAGCGGCTCACGTGAACTGGCGCGTGCGCAGACAAAAGCAACAGTTCCAAAGAGTGCTGAACAAAAACCGAATTACACTGCTACGCTCAAATAGATAAACCACGCCGTGGCTAATAGTAGAAGCTTCGCTTCTAGCTGCCGAGCGTTCGAGGTTCAATCCCCTGAGTATATGCGTGCTTCCGATTCATTTTAGCCTCGCATCCCCTTGGTTTGAGGCGTATGAAAAAATATGCGTTAGCGCAGAAAGACAGATCACCAATTGAAGCTTTATGAATAATGGATACTTTATTCGATCAATGATTGTTTTGGTAAAGCCATACTCAGTGTATTCATTAGATGAGCGGTAAAAAGTAACGCCGAGGGAGGGTAACTTATTGAGGCAGGCAGGCAAAACCACAATATACGCAGCTCGATGTACTGTAGTGCTGCGTCAACTCGATCTGAATTGCTGCGATCACATTTGAAAAATATATCTTTTCAAGTTCTATTTAGTCCATATGTGTCAAACTCAAGGCCACAGGCCACATCCGCCCAGCGTGTAATTATATCCGCCCGAGATCATTTTATATATTATTGTTATTAATGGCCGGGGATATGAAGCGCTGGTAACACAATAAACTACAGATCCCATAATGCAGCTTCAGCTGCCTTGCGAACACCTACCGTTAATCAAGTCTAGCTTATGATGCTGCAAGTTATTGTGAAGCTAGCCCACACGATGCCGGAGAGAAAAGGTGATTCTGAACATAGAGCCTTTAAAACCGATGGGAGGCTGAGTATATGTTTACTGACATTGCGGTAAACCCGTGTGTCTCATTTGTGGAGCTAATGTGGCTGTAATTACAGAATTTAATCTAAGAGCGGCACTATGAGACAAAACATCAAGATAACCTGAAAGACCTGAATGCAATGCACAAGATACAGAAAGCAGAAGAGTTAAAGAAGAATCTGACACTTCAGCAGGCGTTTTACCGTGCAAAATCACAAAGTGATTTCAAGTGAAACTACTTTTATGGGAGACACAAATGCACCAGTGCAACTTGACCCACTTTCCCTGTTGCCAAGTAATGTTGAACCAAATCGGCTGCTTGGTGTTCCCAAATACGCACTTTGCTGATAAACTGGCGCACTGCGCTCTGCAGTTCGCGCGCTTTGGTGACTTTGAAGAACAAAAAAAGAGTTTTGAGTTGTTTCGCAACCCATTTGCCGTCGATGTGGAAACTGCACCTGTGCAGATTCAGATGGAGGTGATTGAGCTGCAGTGTAATGGCACACTGAAGGCAAAGTCACGATACTGCACCGCACAGTTTATTCACTCCATTCACGCACAAATGCTCCAGCTCCGTCTACATGCGGCTCGAACCTTGTGCATGTTTGGTAGCACATATCTGTGTGAGAAGCTCTTCTCAGTCATGAAGACTAACAAAACAGCACACAGGAGTCGCCTCACTGATGAGCACCTGCAGTCCATCCTGAGAATCTCCACAACACAGAACCTCACACCAAACATAAACGAACTTGTTGCCAAAAAAGATGCCAGGCGTCCAGCTCTGATAAAATGACATATGAGCAAAGACAACTGAATGATTTGATTTGTTATTGCTGAAAAGAACAAATTTTATTTATATTTCCAGGTTTTGTTATGCACCATGTTCATATTTGAATTTGTATAATTTTGACAGGATATATTTTTTATGGAGAGCAAAATCTTTTGGGATATTTAAAATTTAAGTTTATTTTTTATATAAAATTACATAAGAGTAAAGAAATTTGAATGTTTGTTCTTTTAACGTTTACTTTATTTCTAACTTGTATAATTTAGACAGGATATATTTTTATGGAGAGCAAAATATTATAAGTTATTTAAGGTTTGAGTTGATTTATTCGGAATAATATTCTGTCGACTAAATAAAAATTCCTTCTATTTAAAATTTAAATAGAACTTGAACAGAACGATAGTTCATAATATCCAGGCAGACTTACGCGTAAGCGGGGAGTCATCCGTTTTAACAAACAGCGTGTTGCACTGATACGAAATAGCCTGCCCATTTAATTATTTAGGAATGGATAAATAAATTAAGATTTTGTACAAATAATGTTTTTCATTTTTCTTCCTTCATGGATTCTGGCACCCCGCAGCAACAGTTGCTCGCACCCAAAGACTGTATATATATATATATATATATATATATATGTGTGTGTGTGCGTGTATGTATGTATATATGTAGATATGTATGAATATATATATTTATATGTCTGTGTGTGTGTGTGTATATGTATATATATAGATATGTATATATATATATATATATATATGTGGATGTATGTGTATATGTATGTATATATATATGTTTATATGTGTGTGTGTATATATATATATATATGACAGCAACACTCATCGCCATCACAACAGTGACAACACAATTTATTGACAATCATGTTACGTTATTTTCAAAATGTTTCCTTTTCTTTTCATTACTTCTTTAACAATTACTACATTACAGCGCAGGTATTTTGCTAGTATATATATATACAGTATATATATATCTATATCTATATCAATATATACAATGTATATATATATATATAGCAAAATACCCGCTTCACAGCGAGAAGTAAAAAAAAAAGGAAACATTTTAATAATAACGTAATATGATTGACAATGTCATTGTTTTGTCATTGTCATGAGTGTTGCTGGCATATATATATATATATATATATATATATATATATATATATATATATATATTGTAACATAAGACAAGACATGTTGTAAGTTTTGGGGTCTTCCTACCCCATATACTGAAACAGAAAAACCAGCTGTCAATCGCTTACAAACATCGAAAGCAAAAAGACAAATCAGGGGAGAAATGGACGGCTTTTATGAGGCGGACCGGAGATTGATGTGCAGGTGTTGGGTACTGGTGATGGATACTGGGAACTGATGTCATCAAGGGTCATCGGAGGGATTAATTAGACCCGAAGCGTGGTTCGTATTAGGCGTCATGGCATTTGCTTATGTCTCTGAGGCCTCGGGCTTCTGAAGAAGGAAAGAAAAGAGAGGTTAGTAATTTGTCGAGACCCCTCGCGCACGCTTTTCCGTAATAACCGGTCAATCCGCTGTTCCCCAAGCACTCGTAAGCGTGACAATATATATATATATACATGTGTACATATATACACACACACATATATACTATGAATGCCAAACAGGCAAATAAATTGATTTTGTGAATATATAAAGTCGGAGTCTTGAGAAAAATAAATTAAAAAAACACTGTTCGGGTTAATGTTTTGAAAATGATGCATGTGCCCTGCCCAGGATTGGCGGTTCCCTGCCTTGCCTTGTGTTGGCTGGGATTGTCTCCAGCACCCCACGTGACCCTGTGGTCAGATTCAACATGTTGGGAAATGGATGGATATTCAGCGCTGACTTTGTATATTCCGACTCTGACTTTATATATTTGAAGTTTTGACTTTATATATTCCAGCGCCCTTTATATATTCAAATATTCCAACGCCGCCTTTATATACTCAGGTTTTGACTTTATATATTTGGACAGTGACTTTTATATAATCAAGTTTTGACTTTATATATTCGCGAAATGACTTTATATATACAAGTTTTGACTTTATATAGTTAAATGTAGTAATCATTGCATAACTTTTTCTTTACCATAGAAATTTAAAGACTAAATTCAACTTACATTCCTAACAAAAGATATTTCTGGCAGTAAATAGAAGCTACTTATATCCAAATTCGAGCTATTGAGCTGTCGTTGCCTGCCTGAATAATATCACCCTCGCTTCAACTCTTACTTTTTACACACACATTAGTATGGCTTTACCAAAACAATTATTGTTAAGGCTTAATCAATTATTCATAAAGCTTCAATTACTGATCTGTTTTTCTGTGTTAACCTCATATATTTTTCATACTTCTTCTCTCAAACCAAGGGGTGCGAGGGTAAATGAATCGGGATGCGCTGATCAAAGTAATCGGTGTACCAGGAAATCATGCATTGACAAAGTTGCCCTTGCTGTAATACAAAGTGTGATTAAATGCATTATTTTTAGCTATATGGAGCACATGCATCGAAGCTTCTCAGCTGTGCTTGTGCTAAGAAAAGGAAGATTTTAAAAATAACGCATTAACCGCATTGTCAATGTAACCTTTTGTAAGTAGTGCCTGGAGGATTCAGTGTGGAGAAACTCTAGAGACAGCGTGTGTGTATTAACTTGTGGATTTTTCTGGTAGTATTTGGTGGCAGCGCCACAAAGTCGCTTCGAAAGACCTGAGCTCAGCTCCAGACCTAAATGAGGTAAATGGGAGGAGATGATGACGTGACTCCCCACCCGCCTTTAACTGTCAATCCCCACAAACACAGTCTCGGAATTTGCATAAGCACACCCTTCAACTGCAATTTTAACTTAGTTACAAAGTGATCAAAACTCTCGCTTATATCCTACCCCTCTCATTAAACTTGTATCCCGCATTACCCGTGGGCATGAGAAAACGCCAGCGGCAGCCTGTCTATGAACTTAATTTAAAGTTTAGGTTTACACCTTGCTTTCTTTCTGAAGTAGCAGCACTCATGAATATGGTAGTATATGTCACTCGCTCACTTTTATTGTTTCGCTGCCTTCTCAATTATATAATAATGTGTTTTTCTTCAGCGCTTTTGGAGGTCTTCCTGGTTTTCTACGACGTGCTGACAGTCAGTTCACGGATTACATGGAAGGCGTGATGATGTCTACACCTAAACTCCACTTCCCGTTTTCGAGCTCCAACTCCATTACAGTAAATGGAGAAAAATACCTTCCAGTTATGACCATTACGTGTAGAATTTCCAAATGAAAACTGCCCATCTTTTGTAAGTAAGCTGTAAGGAAGGAGCCTGCCAAATTTCAGCCTTCTATCTACACGGGAAGTTGGAGAATTAGTGATGAGTCAGTGGTGAGTGAGTGAGTGAGTGAGTCAGTGAGGAGCTTTGCCTTTAATTAGTATAGATGTATATGTAGAAATACATAATTGAGTGCCTGCCCATATAAGGTAAATATTCGGTAGGTGAAGGACTGTGCTTAGCATATTCATAAGTGCGGCTTGCTTTCGAAATCAGCATGCCTCCAATGTGAATTGACTGCCTGCCCATATAAGGCCATTCTTACAAGTGCGGTGTGATCATTCCTTTCCTTGTTTCGCCACGGAAGCAGCCTTTTCAAAGCTTCTCTACTGTTTTATAAACGAACGACATATAAGGTTGTCCTTTTTCCTGTTTCACCGAGGAAGCAGCCTTTTATTTAATCCACGGTTCTCCATTGTTTTTATTGTTCATTTATAACAATTGTTATAGTTATTGTGTAGGTTTTATTTAATCCACGGTTCTCCGCTGTTTTATTGTTCATTTGTTACAATTGTTATAGTTATTGTACAGCGTTTCTGCTGTTATTTTGTTTGTTTGTTACGTATTATAGTTATTTGATTCCTTTCTTTGCCTGACTGCCTACCCATATAAGGTGCTCATTGTTTTTGTGAAGCAGCCTTTACACAGCTTCTTCATTGTGTTATAAACGAACGCCTATATAAGGTCAGTCTCTTTTCTCCTGCTTCAAGGTTCTCTACTGTTTTATTGTTCGCTTATTATGATTGTTATAGTTATTGTGTAGCTATTTTAGACTTAGTTTACTGTTCAGGTGCCCATTTACTTTATTTAATCTAGTGGTTTTCCGCTATTTTTTTGTTCCTTTATTACGCATTATAGTTATTTATTGATTCCTTCTTTGCTGACTGCCCGCCCATATAAGGCTCTGCTGTTTTTTGTGAAGCAGCCTTTACACAGCTTTTATAAACAAAGGCCATATAGGTCGCTCGCTTTTCCTTGCTTCGCTTAAGGCAAAGCAGCTTTTATTTAATCCACGGGTTCTCCGCTGATTTATTGTTCTTTATTATGATTGTTATAGTTATTGTGTAGATATTTTATACTTTGTTTACTGATCAAGTTCCCATTCCTTTTTTTTCCAACTGTACCCCTATTAACATGTCTATCAAGGTGATCACCATCAATCAAAGAACTATCACTTACCGAGTGGTGTCCATGCCCGAGATGGCGCCTGCCTTTCCATTCTCTGTGTTACATATTGCACGGACATATCAGGTTCACTTTTGATATCCGCAGGAACATTGTGTCTTATGTATTAAAATGACTGGGACAGGTTCAAAGTGTGGACTGATGATTGTACAGGAGATAATTATAGTACAAATGAGCACTATAAGACTGAAATGCTTAAGCCCTTCACCTATGGTTCTGCATGTGAGTTGATGGCTGCTGCTGAATTGTTTGGTTGTCACTTTCAAGTACCGAAATGGACAAATATTTTACACCTTTGGAGAACCGTCAATGCATCTTGAACATCTTAGATTCACAGGTGACATTTGAGTAGTGACACTTTGATGTTTATGAATATTTCAACTCTCAAAAGCTGGATGCAAAGTTATTGATGAAGCCGGTTGTATGCTTACATCGATTGACACATACCAATGTCAGTTCAACACAAGTCCAGCTCGAACCGATTATGACAGCAGCAATCCAATCTCTGAAAAACAGTAAAAGGAGGCGATCAGACGCCGTGGTAGATTTTCTGATGCAGCTAGACGGAAGCAACTCGTGCAGCTGCCGCCAAATACTCGCAAGCAAATCCACAAGTTAATAGGGACGCTGTCGCTAAATACCCCAAGCACATCCACAAGTTAATAGGGACGCTGTCGCTAAATACTCGCAAGCGAATCCACAAGTTAATAGGGACGCTGTCGCTAAATACTCGCAGGCAAATCCACAAGTTAATAGAGCTTCTGTTTCTAGATACGATCCCAATAATGAAAAGCGGCTCATACGAAAACAACAGGTTTGGCTCAAAAAAGCCAATTGTGGATTTGCGTACGACCCAAACATACATTATGAGTCTGACAAAACAGTACACATTGGATCCATGGATGTTCACTGTGACTATTGTCAAGCAGAAGTGGAAATGCGAGTCTCCTGGTTTGTGCTGTAACGGTGGTAAAGTCTCTCTCACTCCTTTATGTAAGCTTCCTGACCTTCTTGAGGGCCTGTTAAATGGCGAACATCCTCAAAGTGAGCATTTCTTGAACAACATTCGAAAGTACAACAGCGCATTTCAAATGACATCATTTGGTGCTAACCAAATCGTTGAGGGAAATTTTATGCCTTCATTTAAAGTTCAGGGACAAGTGTATCACTTGATTGGCAGTCTTTTACCTATGCCAAGTGAGGAACACAAATTTTTGCAAATTTATTTCGTCGGGGACGATGAAAAGGAAGCACAAATCCGCTGCACTAATTTTTCTGGACTTAACATGCCCCTGGTCAAGCAATTACAAAAATGCTCCATGACTGTAACACTTACATCCAGGACTTCCACTCCACAATGGACAGTATTTCAGATGATGACAAAGACTTCAAAGTTGTCATTCACGCAGAAAAACCATTACATGCACACAAAGGCAGATTTAATAAACCCACAGTTCATCAAGTTGGTGTTGTCATCGTTGGGCAAACGCTCAACAATAGAGATATTGTCTTGAAAACCAGAGACAATAAACTGCAACGCATTAAGAAACCCACAGATCCTATGATGCACTTCAATATCCTCTCATGTTCTGCTATGGTGAAGACGGCTATTCTGTGTCTATACCTCAAGTTCATGCTGCCAGTAAGTTACCTATGAACAAAACCGTCTCTGCAGCAAACTTCTATTCATACCAGCTTATGATCAGACAACATCATGATAATAATATCCTTTTCTTCTGAACTTTATTAAATCAGTTTTAGTTGATATGTATGCAAAAATTGAATCGAAAGACTAAATTATATCAGACTAAATCAGAAAAAACTACGAGCTGAAAATTACGTTCACTTAAAAGATGCTATTGACAAAAACGACACTGATTTAATAGAACTTGGTCAAGCTGTGATATTACCATCTTCCTTCACTGGAGGACCTCGATATATGCACGACGTACACAAGACGCAATGACATATGTGTCGTCATTATGGCGCCCTGACTTATTCATCACATTTACTTGCAATCCTAAATGGCCTGAGATCACTGAAATTCTCCTTCCACGCCAAAAACCTCACGATCACCACGACCTTATCAGTCGTGTATTTCATCTCAAGATTCGCAAAATGATAGACTTGCTCATGAAGAGTAACATTTTCGGCTGTACAAATTGCTACATGTACACCATAGAGTGGCAAAAGCGAGGTATTCCCCATGCACACATTCTATTGTGGCTAAAGGATAGGATTAAACCAGCTCTCATCGATCAACTCATCCGTGCAGAAATTCCTGATCCACAGACTGACCCTGCCCTACACAAAATAGTAAAATCCAACATGATTTACAGCCCATGTGGACCTCATAATATCAACTCACCCTGCATGATCAACAGAATATGCACTAAGAAGTACCCACGTCCGTTCATCTCAGAAACTCAGACCGGAGAAGATGGTTACCCTCAGTACCGCGCTGGCGCACCTGCTGATGGAGGTCATACAATTAACATCAAAGGAGTAGATATGACAACAGATGGGTGGTCCCTTATAGTCCTGTGCTGTCCCGCTTCTTCAATGCTCACATCAATGTCGAATTTTGCAATTCAGTAAAATCGATCAAATACATCTGCAAGTATGTTAACAAGGGAAGTGACCAGGCAGTATTTACAATACAAAATCAAAATGACGAAGTATCTCGATATGTTGGTCGTTAACATTAGTAGCTCTGAAGCAGCCTGGCATTTTCTGTTTTCCCATTCACGAACGTTTTCCTCCGTCGTTCATCTTGCTGTGCATCTTGAGAACGGACAAAGAATTTATTTCACAGAAGGCAATCTTGCCGATAAAGTACACAATCCACCACAAACGACCCTTTTAGCGTTCTTTGACCTTTGCAAACATGATGATTTTGCTAAACAACTTCATTATAATGAAATTCCATCATATTATGTGTGGGCAAACAACATGTTTTGTCGAAGGAAACAGGGCAACCCTGTACCAGGATATTTGGGAGTGAAAAAGGATAATGTACTGGGACGGGTCTACACTGTACACCCGAATAACTCTGAATGCTACCATCTTCGACTGCTGCTCAACAAAATCACAGGTCCCACATCTTTCAAATCTCTCAGAACAGTTGATGGTGTCCTACATCCGACCTATAAGTCAGCCTGCAGGGCACTCGGTTTATTACATGATGATATCAACTGGGACGAGACTCTACAGGAAGCTGCTCTATCTCGCTCACCTCAAACGATCCGTGAACTGTTTGCTGTCATGTTGGTGTTCTGCCAAATGGAAAACCCCTTAAACCTATGGGAAAAACATAAAGACAGCATAGCAGAAGATGTTAGGAGACAGACTGAAAGAGATCATATACGAACAGAAGTCCACCAGTGGTTAAATTTGATCTATAACAAGTGTCTACAGTTGCTTGAAAACTACGTATTGCTATTGGAGGTCAATCTCTTCATCATTCACCTTTAACAGAACTGGCACAACTTTATCAAATCCGAGTACTTGAAAGAGACATCTTACAACACCTCGCACTTGGCCAATATAGTCACAAATAACGACAGTTGCTAAATAGTGACCAAAAGTCAGTTTATGAGCAAATCATGAGCAGCGTAAGGCCAGCCACTGGCACTGTGTTTTTCCTTGATGCTCCAGGAGGAACTGGTAAGACATTCCTAATAAACCTTCTCCTTGCAAAAATCCGAGCAAAACATAACATTGCCATAGCTGTGGCTTCTTCTGGCATTGCTGCAACTCTTCTAGAGGGTGGCAGAACTGCTCATTCAGCTTTCAAGCTGCCTCTGAACCTCAACCATACTGAATCCCCCATGTGTAACATATCAAAGCAGAGCAACATGGCTGAAGTGCTGTGACATTGTCAGCTTATTGTCTGGGATGAATGCACTATGGCACACAGAGCAGGTATTAAGGCTTTAGACAGGACCCTCCAAGACATCCAAACACCAACAAACTTATGGGAGGCTTGACAGTGTTGCTGGCTGGAGACTTCCGCCAAACCCTACCAGTCGTGCCCAGAGGAACACGCTGATGAAGTTAAAGCATCTCTGAAATCTTCATACCTATGGCCACAAATCAATGTTGTTACTTTAAAAATAAACATGAGAGTTCATTTGAAAGCGACAAAAAGCCGAGGAGTTCTCTGCTCTTCTGATGAGTATAGGTGATGGCACCTTCATACAAGAAAATGTAAAATAAATATTCCTACAAATCTCTGTCTCATCGTGAATACCTTACAAAGCCTTCTTCAAAATGTTTACCCTGATCTACAAAATCTCCACCAAAATGACGTCATGGTTAAGAGAGAGCTATCCTGACACCAAAAATGACATGACTACTACTATAAACCACATTTTACTTCAAGAACTACCTTCACAACAAAAATATATCAATCTGTTGATTCAGTTGTAGAAGTAGAAGACGCGGTACATTATCCAGTAGAGTTTCTCAACACTCTAAATCCTCCAGGCACTCCTGAGCATAATCTCATTTTGAAGGTTGGGGCACCAATAATGTTACTGAGAAACTTACAGCCACCGAAACTTTGTAATGGCACGAGACTTCAGGTCACATCTCTACAAAACAACCTAATTGAAGCAACTATTTTTACTGGCAGTGCCTCAGGTGACACAGTTTTTATTCCTCGCATCCCCGTTATACCATCTAATCTCCCATTTCAATTCAAACGTTCAATTTCCAGTAAGGCTCAGCTGCGCAATGACAATTAATAAGTCTCAGGGACAAACACTACAAAAGGTTGGCATTGATTTGAGGCAGGATTGCTTTTCACATGGCCAACTGTATGTTGCATGCTCAAGAGTAAGCTCAGCTTGGTCATATTACAACCAGAGGGCCGAACTGAGAACGTAGTATACAAAGAGATCCTTTTTTTGTTTTGGTTTTTCCAGTTTATCAGGATAAGTCTGCGCGCAAAAGTGTAGTGAATGCAATCACAGTTTGTTTGTCATTCTCCACTTTAAGCCCATCTGGAAGAACCCCAAACACAGCTGTTAATGGGTTAGGAGGGATTATGAGTCCAAGGCTGTCTGAAAGGTAATTAAAATTTTCATCCAGAGTGATGTTAATTTGGTGCAGGCCCAGAACATGTGACCCAGTGAGGCTGGAACTAGTTTGCAGCGCTCGCAGGTTGGATCATGCCCTGGAAACATTTTGAGAGTTTTAGTCGAGACAGATGCGCCGATATATAATTTTAAGTTGTATAATTGTATGCGCATATGGAGCTCGAGTGAATTCTCTGCATTGCTACTTTCCACCTCCTTTTCTGATATATAATTGAGAGATCTTTTCCCAGTGACCTCTTGGATCTTTGAAAGGGAGGGATTGTAAAATGATTTTATATATTGTCGAGATGGTGTCTAAGTCCTTGAGAGATCCTTAACAAATAATTTTTGTATATTTTCCTCAGTTTAAAAATGTTTACTTTTTCTTAATAAAAATATTGAGTAAGTATTTTGCCGCTGTGAAGCGTGGTTATTTTGCTAACATATATATATATGTATATATGTAAATATGTATTGTAGGTCCCCGCCGGGCAGGAGCCCGCCGGGACGCTAGGAGGACCAGAGGAGGGCTTGCGCCTCCTCCAGACCGCGAGGGGCGTCCGTCCTGGTTATGCTGGGGCCACGGATAGAGGGCTTGGAAGCCCAACCCTGTAGGCCCGTGGCCACCGCCAGGCGCCCAGGTGCCTGAGGAACTTGGGAGCCCAGCACTTCTGCCACACCAGGAAGTGCTGGGGAAGACGACAGGGGACACCTGGACGGCTTCAGTGCGCAGCGGCACTTCCGCCACACTGGGGTGTGGCTAGGACTGATTGCCGGAAGCAGCTGGAGCCCATCCGTTCCTATAAAGGGCCTCCCTCCAGTCAAGGCGGAAGTCGGGCGGAAGAAGGACAGAGCTGGAGAGGACTGGAGGAGGCCAGAAAGGCATTGTTTGACTGTGAGGCCTGGACTTTGGGGATCGCGCTGGAGGCACTGGGGATTGGAGTGCACAGTAAACTTGTATATAGTGTAAATAAACAGTGTGTTGGGTGAACTATGTTGTCCGTCTGTCTGTGTCCCGGTCAGAGTCCACAGTATATATATATGTTTATATGTATATGCATATATGTATACATATGTGTTATATATGTGTGTGTGTATGTATATATATATATATATATATATGTATTTGTATGTTGTGACAGATTAAGGGCTTTCTTACTCCTTGAACCCTCAGACACCACGCCAGACACCAGATAAAAGTCCAATAATTATTTATTACAATAATAATGTGCACAAAGCACCACCACTCCACTATTCTTCAATAAACAATACACTAATCCAATAAATCACAATCCTCTCCCAGACACTTAGCCACCCTGCCTCAAGTAACTCAGCTCGCCTGTCTGGGATTTCCCAGAGTCCTTTATAGTCCTTGACCCGAAGTGTTTGTCCCTCAGTCCATGTGACTTTCCATTACCTGATCAGGTAAAACTCCTTTATTCATCCCGAAGCACGCTATTTCTTCTGTCCATGTGACTGGGACGCATCTTCGGGGTGTAGGGAAAATAGCCCCTGGGCCTCCCTGCAGCACCTCCTGGCGGCCCCATGGTATTCAGTGCAGGACTGTGCATTAAAAGTCCACTGTCAATAATTCCCTGCTGGCATTCAGGGCATCTCCATGCTGCAAGGAGGGCTCCATCTGCCGGTTTGGGGTGTTTGGGGCCGCAATCCTCACAGTGTATATATATATATATATATAAATATATGTGTGTGTATGTATGTGTGTATATATATATATATATATATATATATATATATATATATATATATATATATATATATATATATATATATATATACTGTACATGTATGTGTATGTATATGTATGTGTGTATATGTATGTGTGTGTATATATATGTGTATATGTATATATGTAGATATGTATGTATATGTATATATAAGTTTATATGTGTGTGTATATATATATATATGACAGCAACACTCATAACAGTGACAAAACAATTACATTGACAATCATGTTAAGTTATTTTCAAAATGTTTCCTTTCTTTTTATTACTTTAACATACTACTTCTCTGTCTCAAGCTGGTATTTTGCTAGTCGATTTATAAGTACAGAAGGAGAACATGCAAACTCCATGCAGACTCTATCGCTGTGTGGCAGGAATAATAGCTCATTGCTACCAATCTTCCCATGTTAAACATCTTACTAAACTTACTAAGCCTTATCCTCTTGAACCTAATTAAATTTGCTAGTAAAGTCTGTTCAGTTCTGGTCAGTTGTTTGTACACTGTGCGCATGCTCAACCTCACTCTATGCACTCGCTATTGGCAGCAGATGGTAATAGTAACCTGACTATTAATGAATAAAAAAAATGTTTTTGAGTGGCGGTTTGAAGCATGAGTTACTGTCTTGCACCTGAAAGATAAGGGCTTCAGGAAAACCAGCTTTATTCAATTCAAAACAGGAACAACAAGAGAAATGGGAGCTACCATTTCAATACACACAGACACAGCAAAAAGCAATGATGTTATCAGTCACCCTGCCTTGGCTCCTCTTCAGTTCAGGAATACGTAGTCCTCCTTGTCAGGTTGGTCCAGTGGCTGCGGATCATTGGCTTGGATCAGGTCATCCTGGAGGGGAGGAGACAGAAAAGAAAAAGCAGGCCAGGTCAGTGGCTAGATTAAAGTACTCCCCACATCAACCCTTGGCCAATAGACATGTTACACGGCTGTGCTGTGAACTCATAGTTGCCTTGTTGGATTTGTGAATCTGCTGTTGCCTTGCAGGCTTACAATCAACCCTTGACGGACGTGTCACTCGTGTTTTGGCACAGGTGGTCTCCCAGCATGGTCAACCTCCCTCTTACTAGTCATTAGACTACTAATAGTACCTCCACAATCCACAATGATACTTCCTATGACACTTAACGGGTCTCGCATCTCCCCCTTAGCTTGAAGCGACAATATAAGCCAGGTTCAGCCAGGCATAAGAGGATGTCAGCATTGACATGTACTGAACCGGGTCAATGGTGAACATCAAAGACAAATGGCTGTAAGCTAATAAACTATCAAGTGAGCCAGGTATTTGCATCTTTCTGCCTGTAGAACAACTGTAGTGGGGTTTGGTCAGTCACCAGGGTAAACTGCCAACCCTATAAGTAGTACCAGAGGGTCTCCACTGCCCACTTAATTGCTAAACATTCTTTCTCTATGGCTGAGTAACTGCACTCCCTGAGAAGCAATTTCCTTCTGAGAAACGTGATGGGAAAGCACCATTCCCAAACCGAAAGCATTTGCATCCATCTGTAGAATAGATTCCTTCAATCGGTTGGTGAATGCAGTCTTCTCACAACTGGACTCCTCCTGGCCATCTGCTAATAGCCTTTCTGGAGATCCAGGGTGGAGATATACAAGGCTTGCTCGAATTTCTCCAACAACAAGTCATTTGTACATGGCATCAGGTACGATCAAACTTGGAAATCTTATTCAAATGCCAAAAATCTATACACAACCAAAATAAGCTGTCCAGTTTGAGGACCAGAACAATTGGACTGTCACTCTCTTTTGCGGATTACCTCACCTCAAACATCTGTTTTTCTTGTCATAATTAAGTTTTTACATCTCCTGTTTGCTACAGATGTTCTACCACACTAGAGGTAATTTCAAATCTGGTCTTGGAATGAAACGATCAACAAATTTCCTCCCATGTGGTGCATCATGAACCCTGTCCATTCCTCTCGAAAAATGTCTAACACACCACATGGCCGGCCACCAAATAACAGTTCGAGGAGACTCAACCTGATAGATGCCTGGGGGGGATTCCCAAACAGCAAACAGGAGAAAAGGCAAAATGATATCCCAGGAAGTTGGGTTGTCGTGAGCCACACACTGAATCATCTGTTTTAGAGTTTTATTAAATCTTTCAGTCAGGCTATTTGTCTGCGGATGATAAACAGTGGTGCTCAACTGGTTAATTGCAAGGCTTTCACACAGCTGCTTCATGATGCAGGAGATGAAGGGCATGCCCTGGTTAGTTAAAATCTCACAAGAAATGTCAATATATGCGTGCAACTTTCTGAGGGAGCCTTAGCAACAGTCTGCGTGTTTGCCTGCACAGAGCAGCCACCTCAGGGCATCTTGTTGCATCATCAACCAACATGAGCATATACTGATAACTTTTTTTACTCCTGGGAAGCAGGCCAACAATTTCTAACCCAGCCCTCTCAAAGGGAATATCCAAAATAGACATCAGTGACAGAGAAGCCCTAGTGGGTCTATGAGTTGAAACAATTTGACAACAATGATCTTGGTGATCCATTTAAGCATGACCCCATTTCTGGTACCATGTAACACATGATTCACTGTCTTGCACCTGAAAGATGAGGCTGAGTCCAAGGTCTTCAGGAAAACCATCTTTATTCAATTCAAAACAGGAGCAGCAAGGGTATTTATTGAAATGGGAGTTATCACTTCTATACACACAGGCACAGCAAACAAGCAATGATGTTATCAGTCGTCCTGCCTTGGCTCCCTTTTTCAGTTCAGGAACAGATAGTTCAGCAGCTGCAGGTCAGACATGATTGGCTAGGATCATGTCATCCTGGAGGGGAGGAGACAGAAAAGAAAAAACAGGCCAGGTCAGTGGCCAGATTAAAGTACTTTCTGCATCAACCCTCAGCTGATGAACATGTTACACAGCTGGGCTGTGAACACGTATTTGCCTCAGTGGATTGGTGAACCTGTCATTGCCTCACAAACAGAGAAACAAGCCTTGATGGATGCGTCACCTGCGTTTTGGCACTGGGTGGGGTGTCGCTCAAACTCTCTCTTACTAGCTGTCACTAGACTACTAATAATACATTCATGCACAATGATACTAGCAACAGTTGGAAATATCTTTGCAAAGTAACAGAAAACATTGTTTTATTGAGTGGCTGGAATAACCTTCCATATGATTCAGTATGTGTGCCAGCACTATAGGTGCACCCAGGGTAAATATCATAACCCCACCAACAATGGTCATTGTGAGCAGAAAAGCAAAAGGAAATGTATCCTTAGCTCAAGAAAATACTACTAAGGAATAGTGATAAAATATATTGCTGCCAGATTTACTTTTGTATTCACAAGCATGCCTCAGAAGACATGTTTTCTAGAATTAAAAATTTCCCTGTTTTGATTTCTCTAACTGCAGTGGCCACTGCTCAAGACAAAATTGAGCTTAAGAGTGATTTTTTAAGAAAGGTATAAAGAAAGAAATGATATAAGGAAGGAAATTAAGAACATACACAAGACAAACGAAAAGCTGCTTTAGGATATTAAAGACCAGGAAAAACGTGTAAATAATCACTTTGAGACGGTCTTCAAAGGTATGCTAGAAAAAAATTGAGGAACAAATTCAGGAAAATGGGTCTAAGTTTGAGAATAAACTGACAGCACTTGGAGCTGTTAGAATCGAAGGCCCGCTGAGAATTGTGAAAGTTCAAACCCAGTGAAATTCGTAGCTGAACTATTCTCTAAAATAACAGGAGAGGACTTCAAATTGGACACTGAGATATCAGTAACTTACCACATACAGAGATGAAATATCTCTAAACCTAGGACTCTTATTGTGCATTTTGAAAAATTATAATCTAAATTACATATAAAGTTATTTCTCAGAGAGAAACAAGAGATTATATTTGAAAATAACCACATTTGTGTTTTCCTGATTTCTCCCCCTCAACTAAATATGCCGCTTTTTACAACATTAAACAGCGCTTATGGAACGCCAAGATCAGATAGAACCTCTTGTATTCTGTCAAACTGAAAGTGGACATTCAAGGCAAGCACTACATCTTTACCTCTAAGGTGGAAGCAGAAAAAGAGCTAAGAAAACTGATCCTGGGGCACTTTTGAAAAATACGATCGTGAGTCACATTCTGCAGTGGCATGACAAAGAAGATCTTACCAACTTTTTGATCCGTTTGCAATGATACTGGTACCGTAATTATACATCCTTTTCCCTTCTCAGCCACTTTTTTTTATGCTTTAATTACAATTATACACTTTTTTAAAGCAGACTGTTTAACCTCATACCCTTCATTCATTATATTAGGGCTTACTATGCTTATCCAGGGCTATTTTTTGATATCATTCCCTGGGTTTACTAAATCAAGACTGTTTAAGATCAAATTTAATGCTTATAGTATTTGGACTGTATTGTCAATAGATATTTCAATTTAAATCCTAATATGCCACTGGTGGTGGGGTGGGCTAGTTTTGTTTTGAACATGCTCTGTCTCTAGCTATGTCAGAGGACCGGGCTTTGTGAAGTGTGGCTGAGCCTGACGGGGAGGCAAAATGGGGGAGGGGTTTGAGGGGACTATGGGGGAGAGAAAGAGAGCAAGCTATCTCTAATCTATCCTTTTAATTCTTATAATTTTAAGTGCCAATGTAAAAATAGGCTTCATGGCAATAACTCCTGGGAAAATTGGAAATTAAGGTCAAAGCTGTCTTATCTTCAGTTAAAACTGCTAAATGACAACAAAAGTTCAGAAGCAATGTTTCCATGACCGAACATTTAACTTTGTGAGCTGGAATGTTAAAGGTCTGAATCACAATTAAAAAGAAAAAAAGTATTCTCTTACTTAACAGGTCTTAACGCTAAAATAGTATTTTTACAGGAGGCCCACTTATTAAGCAAGAGACTGCAAAGAGACAGGACTGGCCAAATATTCCATTCCAGTTTTACAAAGAAAACTAGAGGTGTGGGAATTCTTATACATAGAACAGTCTCATTTGCAATATCAGATGTAATATCTGATCCTGAAGGGAGATATGTGATTGTCATAAGTAATTTATTTAACTGTAAAGTGATTTTGATAAATATCTATGCATGCAATGTCAATGATAGGGACTTAATCCAAAATGTATTTGCATCCATTCCCAATGTGAACACTCATAAAATTATAATGGCTGGGGATTTTAATTGTGTTTTAAAACCAGAAATAGATAGCTCACTTGCCACAGGGGCAATGACAACTAACACTGCAACGACAATTAAACAGTAAACACTGTAAGTGATCACAACTTATCACACCCCTGGAAATTTCTAAACCCAAACTCAAGAACATATTCCTTTACTTACCAGTGCATCACAAGCTACTGAAGAATTGATTATTTCTTTGTAGATAACAATTTCTTGCCTACGATTACATCTTGTAAGTACGATGCTATTATTATCTCCGACCACACCCCTTTGATCTTGGAGCTAAAATCATTATACCCCACATACTCATCTCGCAGATAGCATCTTAATCCACTTTTATTAGCAGATGAGAATTGTACAGAATTTATATCCAAACAAATTGATTTGTTTTAGAGACAAATACAGCCTCAGAGGTTTCTGCAGGAATACTCTGGGAAACCCTGAAGGCTTTCTTAAAAGGGCAGATTATCTCATATCTTTCCCACAGAAACCAAGAAGGTATAAAGAGCTAATCACTAAAATTACTAGAATACATCAAGACCACGCCAGGTGTTCAAGTGAGGCTCTTCATTGGAAAAGACAGACTCTGTATTCAGAACTCAACCTGTTAACAACTAAAGAAACTGAACAACTCATTTTTAAATCAAGACATCATTACTATGAACATGGAGAGAAAGCTAATAAGATCTTAGCTGAACAAATCCAGAAGCAGAAAGTCACAATGCAATCCCAGCAATCACCAACAAAGACGGAGAGAAAATCATTGACCATAAAAATATAATGCATACATTTAGAGGTCACTATAAGACCTTATATTCTACTGAGTTTAAAGAAGAAAAGACACAATCTAATGCATTTCTGGATGTGAAAGTGCTTCCTTCAGTAATATCACAAGACCAAACTGGAATTATTAAAGGCAGACACTTATCTTCCAATCTTCGATGCCTGTTTAATGTGATATATTCACCCACAAGTCAAATACCCCAGAGATATTATTATCATTGGATGCAGAAAAGCATTTGATATGGTTGAATGGAATTACCTTTTCACTACATTGAGAAATTTGGGTTTGGCCCAACATTTGTGCATGGATCAAACTACTGTATACCAGCCCAGAAGCTTCAGTTTGTATTAACAACATTAATTCAGACTACTTCAAACTAGAATGTGGTACTAGACAAGGATGCCTCCTGCCTCCAAATATCAAATAAACACTTTCACCAAAGTGCAAGTATACAAAACAACTGCACTTTTATTCAAGAATATAACTGCAGAAAAGAACTCCGCTAGGGTGCAACATTGACACACCCTTAATACGATTGCTTTGGTAGTGCAGTGGTAAGAACCAATGACTGGTACTCAAAAGGTTATGGGCTTGACCGCAGGTGCCTCCATTTAGAGAAATGAGCTGCTCTTCTTCTTACTTTTTCAGAATAAAACATACATTTGATTTGAGGCCGTAACAGCCAGTGTAAATTTATGGTACTTGTAAAGGTTACCATTTTTTTTAATTCAGTTTTATTCTCCCAGTCATGTTCACACTCCCCCCAATCTGACACTGCTGTTTTCAAATGAAGATGTGCTATAAAAGAGGTGAACTCAGATGATGATGAGGGTTCTGCATCAGAGTAAGAAAGAATGCATGTCGCACTTTTGCCGTCACTGTATTTTGTATATAAAAGCCAGATTGAATGTTTTCATGGAATTACACATGTATTGTTTGAGCATGCCTGTGTCAAGGGAAAAAGGTAAATAACATACCAATGTTTCATGGCCATGGAGTTCTGGATTCAAAACCTGACACTATTGTGGAGTTCACATGTTCTCACCCCAATACCCATAATGGTTGTGATTTACTTGTTTAAAGGGTTTCTGCATAATGCATGGTGAAAAAGCCCATGTTCAAGTTCCCCTCATTACTGTGCAGAAAATAAATCTAACTCTGTAGAGAAATCCATTAAGTATTAATTTAATAAATTATGTTTCATTGCTGGTCCGTTTGTATTTCATATATGAACCAATGATGTCTTTGCATTCAGAGCAATTGAGGCACTGTCACCACCCAACCTCCAGCAGATGGCACTGTTCTGCAAAAATTAAATCTTTCTATATAATACTATACCGTGGCTGTTCGTTTGTTTGTCCAGGATTTTAAATCACCTGTAGCTTGCAAAACCGTTTGTTCTATTGATCTGAAATTTGGTACACATATGCTAAGTGACATCTACTATCTGTTTTCAGGGTGATGATAGACCTCCAAGGTTATTCCTCTTTTATTTTTATTTTAATTTATTGTAGAATCAACTCTCGCAGCCACCAGCAGGGTGGCAGTGCGATATGGGCTGTTCTCATCCCAACCACCTTCGGCATCACTTCCACTAACTCTTCATATCCTAAATCATTCTTGAGGCAGATTGAAGACTTAAGTGCCAGCTTAAGTGAAAAATTAATGAAAACGTACTAAATTATTGCAACACAAACACTGACTTAATCAGTTTTAACGTGAAAAGATGCCGACAGAAGAAGAGAAGAATCGGGCCAGTAGGGTGGAGAAAAGAAGAGCTGCTCAGGAAGCAGCAAGCGCATCAACCTCTGAGCAAACGAATGCTGAACATACAGAGAAAGAGGATGAAAACTAAGAATGCTCAAGTCAAGTGTATTCACTGCACGTTATCGTGCATTGCGCTGTTACTGGTAAATAAATATCTATAACAAGATCTTCCTCTCCTCAGAATGTAACCTTGTCATTATGGAGTGGCTTGCGAGTTCTTATAGATCCCCAAACTAAGACATATGGAGATTTTACTTCTGATTGGATAACCCAATGGTTAAAGGTTTAGAGATAGGCTCCAGACTAACAGCAATCTAAATGTCCTCAACTAAAGTCCAAAATGACTGTTTAGGCAGCAGAAGACATTAGCCATCTGAATGGCTGTGATGGAGTGAGTAGGTTGCAGTGGGACAATGATTTCCAGTTGTAATAATCCCTTTTCCACCAGATCAAGACCACTGATCAGTACTTGTGCATGTACTTTTTTTTCACGTGAACAAGTTCTAAAACCAAAACTTTTTGAGCACCTTTATCAGGAATGTATTTCTGTATGGAGCACAAAAATCAATCACACATAAGATTATTTACCATATTTCATTTTTAATGTTAAGTCAAAAAATTACCTGGTATAAGTTTTTCAAAAAAAGTTTATTTGTATTCAGAATTTTACTGAATATTAATACAGCTTCTCTTCTGACCTTTTCTGCATTCCATATGTTATAAACTTTATCAACATTAATTTTTCCAAATGTTTGACATTTTTAGATTTTGTTTTTATATTGTTCATTAGACTAAATCCCCTTTCACAGTTAGCAGTTGAGGCCTGGAATGTGTTACAAATATTCCAAAAGTATAATAGCAATCCTGTTGTGTAGTAAAAGTAGCAACATCTACAAAATGTCTTTACAGATCCAGTTTCTAATTTTTCCTTAAAAAGTACTTGTACTCTGGATACTGGTTATAAAAATCATTTTGAAACTAATTAACTTTCTTCACTTGTTTTCATTGCGAAACTTCCTCTGACAATGGTGTTGGTAAATCCGCACACTGCTCACACAACAGGCAGGCACAAAACAGTCCATGTATTCATACAAGTGGTGATTCAGGAAAAAGAGATTGTCCAAGGCAGAAAATGCAGATGGCAAAGCAGATGGGTGAATACCGACACAAAACAATGGACCTTTTTCTTTGTTTAGCTGACTTTCCTTTAAAGTTCCCACCAGCCACTCTTGTCACCAGCAGCCCCTGCACCCTCTGTAGTTCAATACCTTCAGGGCAGCTGGGAAATGGAGTCCCTTAATTTGTGGCACCTCTACAATGTAAATAAGCATGCCAAACATTTAGATGGTAGTAGAGTACCAAAGCAGGAATAAACTATATACTGTATAGAAGAGATGCTTTATCAAGATGCCACCAATACTTAAATAGGGTAGTACAGAGATTATGAAAGATAATTACTGTTGTTGTACAAGTGTAATAAAGTGTATTAAGTATAATAAAGTTCACCTAAATAACCCACAGTGTTTGCTTATTTAAGTAAACAAATAATACAACAGGGTATAACCCTAATCTTTGGACAGAGTAACAAATCCATTAATGAATATATATTGACCTTCCATATGCTAACGATTGAAGTGTGCTGGGAGCAATCTACACTGAAATTAAATATGAATTGGACATGTGCAAACCCTGTAGAGTTGAACTTTCGTTGAACTCAATGAAATATATTGAAGTCAATGAGAAAGGAGTAACTGCACTAGTTTTAAATTGTTTATAACAGTATAACGGTTATAATAGTATAACGGTATTTTATGCCCTTGATGGCCAGGGTGGCCCACCAACTATGCTGTATTGATTATTGTGGCCAAAAATGTGACGTGAGCTGTGAAGCAACTTTGCTAACCACTGCGCCACCATGCCTCAAACAACAGAAGACACAGACGGAATGATTACCAGAAATAAAATACAACAAATCTCTAAAGATAAGTACAATGATAAGGTCAGATGTCTAAGAGGAGAGAAAAAAACAAATCAGAGCTGGTTTGTACATTACCCTGTCTTCACTGCTCTCTCTGTCATTCAGCAGATCTGACTGTAATCTGCTTATTACTGGAATAACCAGTGTAAAAGCTCAGACTCGACACACTTAAAAACATTTGGGGCATTATCCCTGGCTGCAATGGGTTGATTTCTTTGACAGAAATGTCTTAGTTGGAGTCCAGACATGAACTGATTGAGGTTTAGGAAGATGGCAGTTTTAAGTGTGAAGACTGGAAGTGACATATGAGGAATTGAAAGTAACCTCCTTCTGACATCATTATAGGGCTGGAACCGAAGTGATCTCAGCCTAGACGCTGGATCTGACGTGACCTCAGCCTGTGTGTCGTAACCAGAAGTGACATCTTCAAGGATGAGTCAGAAGAAGGGTTAATGCACCGCCACCCCCCTGGCCTGGTGTGGAATTACCTCTCTTGGTCCATACAATGTCCCTCCTACTTGCACATGTGTGACATGGCCCCCCACTTAATCCAGACCGTCCGTCGGGTGCACCTGTCTGAGAAGTCACGCATCGAAAGGGCATTGGCTTGCAGTATACCCCGCGTATAAACCACCAAATACTTGTATGGCTGCAGGTCTAAAACCAACTCGCGACACATGGGTTTGAATCCTTGTGCAAGGCCATCCACTGTGAAGGTGCATGGTCCGTTACAAGAGTGAACTCACGTCCCAATAGGTAATACCTCAGCTGAGTAATCACCCATTTGATTGCCAAAGCTTCCCGCCCACTGCTGCATACCTGGTTTCACAATCCAGCAGTTTCTGACTTAGGTACATAATGGGGTAGTTTAGCACGGCTCCCACAACTGTGTCCGAAGTGTCCATCTGAGAATGAAAGGCATGGAAAAATCAGGTGCTTTCAGTATAGGAGTTGACATAAGGGCCATTTTCAGGTCACTGAATCCAGCTTCTGTTTTATCATTCCATACCACGTGATTTGGTTTTCCTTCTATGTGAGGTTTGTCAAGGGAATCGCTCTTAGTAACCCACTAAGCTGAGAAAGGCTTGAACTTGCCTCTTGGTCATCGGACGGGCCATTTCAGAATAGCATCTATTTTGGAACCCTGTGGTCTCACTGTACCACGGCCCACTAGGTACCCTAAATATTTAGCCTCGATCAATCCAAATACTGAATAATACAAAAACGGCTTTCACTAGTGACTGTAATACAGCTTGAACCTGCTATAGGTGATCCTTTCAGGTGCTAGAATAGATGACAATATCATCCAAGTAGGCAGCACTATACGAATTATGAGGACAGAGCACTTTGTCCATTAGATGTTGGAGGGTTGCAGGTGCCCCATGTAATCGAATGGAAGGACACTTATATTGTCAGTGTCCACTCGGTACTAAACACTGTTTTTTCGTTAGCGGAGCCCGTTAAAGGAACCTGCCAATACCCCTTTGTCGTATCTAAGGTGGTCAAAAATTTGGCTTGTCCTAGTCGCTCAAGGAGGTCATCCACATGTGGAATTGGATAGGCATTGAATCGGGAGACTTGGTTAAGTCATTGCAAAACCTCCAACTCCCAACAGGCTTTCCAACAAAAACGTTGAGGCTGGACCAGGGACAATAACTTTCCTCATTAACACCAAGGTCAAGCATGCATTTGATCTCCAACTCCACTTCATCTTTTTAGCTTTGGGAAGATGATATGGGCATTTTTGGACTATCACCCCGGGTTCCGTCACAATATTTTGTGCAACCAGAGATGTCTGTCTGTTAAGGGTAAATTTAGGAGCGAAGAGTGAGCAGGACTGACCGGAGGAGGAATCTATGTCCCTGTCTTTCCACGGTTTCACACACGACTGATCTTGATTAGGGCTTATTTTTGGGGTAGGGCTTATATTACAGAGCAGCCTGAAAATTATGCTAGGGCTTGTTTTCAGAGTAGGTCTTATTTTCGGGGAAACACGGTATGTAAGCATGACAGCATGACAGAAAACACATACCTAAAAGACAACATTTTTAATGTTACACGACAAATATTTAGACATGAAGTGTATAATGTGTGAACAGTGAAGTCCAAATATCAAATAAGCACTTTCACAAAAGGTACAAGTATAACAAAACAAGTTCACTTTTATTCAAAATTATAACCAAAGAAAAAGAAATCGGTTAGTGTGCATTTTTGTTACAAGTGCTTTGGTAGTACAGCGTAAGAGCTGCTGACTCTTAATCAAAAGGTCACGGGTTCGAGCCTTGCCATTTCACAAAATAAACGTTTTGATTAGTGAGCTGCTCTTATTGTTACTCTTATACAGTTAAAAACATACATTTGATTTGAGTCTGTATCAGCCAGGATAAATGTATGGTGCTTGTAAAGGTTAGCTTTTTTTTTCAGTTTTAATCTCTCAGTCGCGTTCACGCTTTGCCCGATCTGACAGTGCTGTTTTCAAATAAAGACGTGCTATAACAGAGGTGAGCTCAGATGAGGATGAGGTTTCTACATCGGAGAAAGAGAACAGAAGCCCTCTCCACAAGAAATGTCCACTCACATATAAGAACAACTCAGCTGCACCCGGTGTAAAGGCGAAAGATGGCACCGTTTAGATGCAGCAAGAGTTCCAGTGTCATCCTGCCAGTCAGTCTGCCCCACAACTGTCCTTCATCGAAACAGCACGGCTTACAGAGCTCGCCAACATATCGTGCAAAGTTCTGTTTGTGATTATGTTTTGAGATGGTCTTCATATAAGAAACATTCATATGTTACTTGTATAAAAGCCAGATCGAATGTTATTTACCTTGATTTATTTACTTACTTGTCTACAGCATAAAGTCACTAGTAGACTGCAGAGCTTCCTGTTAAATGAAGCTGGGGTATGCCTAAATTGAAACTGCATGCTTGAGAGAGGGTTGGTTTCGACATCAAGGGGCAGGGTTTCATCCCAAGCCGACACAGCGCTTATTGACGAGGTGTCACGCTGCGACGTCCCAGGTGTTTCCCCGTCATTATTAGAAGCCAAGCTCTGTGTCTCAGCCGGATATAACACTGTACATGGCATGGAGGAAGTTGAGAGCGCTGGTTCTGTGTCTGTGACAAGACCTAGTTTTCTTGTGGGAACGGTGACTGTGATACCACAATTAATGTCTGACCAATCTCTCCCTAGTATCATAGGAAATGGAGGGTTTTCCATCACCGCCACCACCAATCTTTAAATCGCCGAAAGGGTAGATCAGTAATACTGGACAACCCCGTGAATACAGGTTAGATGGGTCTTAACCTTTACCCACTGTTGGGGTAACACTAGATGGCAAGCAACAATGGAAATGTTACTGTCCAAGTCAAATAACGATCTAACTTTATGACCATTCACTAGCGCTTCTTTCGTATGTGCAAAGTTCGAAGGACTAGCAAGCGACACTGCCCCTCCCCTTCCCCGTATTACTGCAGAGACCCATTTGTCATTTCAAAAGCCTTGGACATGCATCAGGTTCCACAAGGGCATGCTTCCTGTTGTAGTCATGAGACTCAATGTTAGGGATGCAAGTATGTCCGGGTTCGCGTGAGTCCCATTCTTATTCTCCCAAGTCGGTTTCTGCCCTGAGGTGCTCTATAGCTTCTGCTAGGGAGATGATGTCTGTGTGTCCCAAGACCAGCTGGGCGATTTTCTGGGCAAAGCATGAAGCAGCAATGCACAAGCTACCTGCTCTGCTATTTGGTGGCTAGTATTTTCATGTGGCTTTAACCAGTTATCCACCTTAGAAGCCACTGCCTGTTTTTTAGTTGCCTTAACGTTATTGAAAGACCAGGCCATTATATTTCTCACCTGCCAACCTGGAGATCTCCCACCTTTAGTAAAAGGCTTTCCTTTTGTGGGATGTTTAGGGGCAGTCTCCATACTCGGGAGCCCATATTATGTCCCCAATTTGTCCCCAGACACACCAGACTCTATCCTGTGGGTCCCTGTTCTACACTCCCATGGGCCTTTAACAGGTTGATTAGTAGAAGCACACTCAAGCTATCCCTGACACACCCTGACTGACCCCCACTTGGCAACTTGGGAGCAGTAATTACCCATTCGACCTTTTTTGGGTTGCAGGTTTGTATAGTGTGTCGAGTCTTGGTTTAGGTTCGACTTCCAGTTAATCAAGGAGGTCATCATCCTGCCAACTACGCATCTGTGAAAGATCAGACTCAGCACACTTAAAAACGTTTGAGGCAGCCACCTGTATATTATCCCTGGCAGCAATGGGTTGATTTCTTTGACTGAAGTGTCTTGGTTGGAGTCCAGACATGAACTGATTTTGGTTTGGAAAAATGTCAGGTTTAAGTGGGAAGACCGGAAGTGACATATGGGAATTGGAAGTGACCTTCTTCTGACGTCATCATAGGCGCCGGAAGTGACTTCAGCCTAGACGCTGGAACCGTAAGTGACATCATCTCAGGCACCGTAACTGGAAGTGACATCTTCAAGGATGAGTCAGACAGGCTTTCCTGGAGTTGGTCTTCTAAGAAAACAGAAGAAGGCCTGACCTAGCGTGAAATTACCTTCATTTGATCCATAAAACTTCCTCCTACCTGCAAATGCGACACCAGACAAATGTTCACCACTCATCCCTTCCATCATTCACTCTGTCATTAAATTATATCCAATCCCCATTGCCATTGAATCACCCTTTAATTACTCACATTCCAGAATCCTTGCATTAGAGTGTGTCTCCAATGTTAACTTCCTCCAATTTACACCATCTCACTCATGTGCACACACCATCTCGCACATCGCGTAACTCTGTGCTGGCACAGCACTCATTCTCTACTGACAGACTTTTGTCACTGTCCTGCTCCACTGACAGACTGAGCAGATCGCTCCTCCCCCACACTATGCGACTCTTCAATTCCACCCGGGGGAGTAAATGCTAACATTACTCAAAGTTATTGTCTGCTTTTACATGCATTTTATTACTCTATTAATTATTATTTTTTTGTATCAGTATACTGCTGCTGGATTATGTGAATTTCCCCTTGGGATTAATAAAGTATCTATCTATCTATCTATCTACAGGTTTCTTACATTCCCACAAGGAGTTTTCTCTCTGTCAATTATGTCTATCACATCAGCCCTGCTTTGCACAATGGTGCACCAAACAGAATCTCTGCTACCCCCTTGAAGTTAACTGCTCAGACTTCTAGCGATTCCATGTTGCCCTGTCACACTGTGATGTGTGGGATTAGTGTTATGTACTAAGCAGACTCTCCAAAACACTGTCACTACCCAATCTGCACTACATAGCGAGGAGCATTACATGCTTAATCTAAAGACACAACGTACAATAAACCTATGCAGCTCCTCAAGGTGTTTTCATAGTATTCTCATTATGGTCATCTAATGTACCCCTTAAATGAAAATTCTGCGATTTTTTTTTAAGCGTTGTGTGCAAATCTGGCTAGAGTAATGATTGGATATCGAGATCTCAAATGCGTATATATACAGTAAATTATTCACACATGAGTGAAACACCGTAAAGTGTGAGGCAGAGTATGCTTACAGTACACATTCATTAAAGTTCTGAGCATTTGTGTTTGGGTAGTGATATCCCCGTAAAACATAGCTTCTACATCCCTGTGATGTCACATTGGCCTCAGAAAGCATCAAGGAGCCCTGCAAAAAAGTTTGCCTAAACAAGCCACATGGTAATCTTTCAGGAAATAATTCAGCAAAAAGGGACACTGACACACCCAGCAAATTTGCTGCCAAAAACATTTTGATGAGGTTTACTGATCAACCTTAGTCACAATGTATGTAAAACCCTAGATAAATTGATTGATTTGGTGCCACACAGAGGAGTACAGTTAATCGAAAATAAATTAGGAAGAAAGTTGGATTGAGGGTAATTTTCACATTCATAACCAGAGAAAAAGTAGAACCAATGGAAAAAGGAAAAATGAAAACCAGTCTGACTAAATGCAAAATGAGGATAGCAGAAACAAATATACTTTATTGTAGTGAACCAGGAACATGGTCACAGCATGTCATAAATTGCAGTGAAACCATATCCCCCAATCTATATATGTGTTGGTGGTGTGCATCCAAGTAGTCAATTCCTATATACAAATTCCATTACTACACCAGTATCTTTACTGGGAAAACATCTTTAGCTCTATGTGGATTCAGGAGTTGATTTTTTTAATCAGTTCTTCTATTGTTACTGAAATGAAAGTTATAACAGTACATTTAAAATTTAATCTGAGGTATTAATGGTGCTTGGTAAACTCATAGATAAAGGATAAATGGAATCATTACTACTTCAGATTGAGACTTCAGATGGGTTTATTGCATTCTGAAATGCTATATTTATTTGTAATACTGTTATATTTTCCCCAGATTATTGTGAGGTTTGGAGCAGTAATTCTGTTTTTAAATAACATCCAAGACTACATTTATAACAAGCAGAATACATGTTTCATTATAACCATGGGCCCAATGGAGCATAAAACTGTATCGATCTTAAATAAGCTAGGATTGTTTGCACAACACAGTTAAGAAACTAATTACTCTGCACCAATTGGCATATAAGTAAATGAGTTAATCTATAGTACACCTTATATCTGATGTAAATTGGACATATAAACAGGGTAAATAAGGAGTGTTAGTCTTCCAAAAGGCTTCACTAAAAGTCTTTACTCGCCAGACCAGGCCTCATTTACATTTCTGGAAAGGCCATACCTCCAGTGGAACTTAAGTTCAGCTCCAACATGTCTGCCTTAGGCCTAGCAGGCTCAAAAGGGATTGAAGCCTCCCAAAGAAACATAACAGTCCTGAAAATATGTCATAAAGCAACACAAATAGGAGGGTAACCATAAATCTTAGCTTTTAGATAAAAGGACTTCAAAATGATCTTTATAAAGTGAATTTATTAACAAAAATATAGGCAAAGCAATTCTCCTCAGAGTGAAAGAGGCAAAAAAGAAGTTGCCTAAAAGGCAATCCTAAATAAACAAAGCCGAAAACAAAAACCAGAAACATAATCTTTAGGCAAAGCAAGAGATTCAGAAACCAGTAAATCCAACAAATAAGTAAAAATGCTTATGACTCCACAGATAACAAAATGCTTGGCTGCTGAGACTTGATTCTGGCTCAGATATAAAGCCAGAAGGAGGACTCAGCAGTTATGACTTGAGGACAGAACTACCCACAAAGCACAAGAAATAAACTAAAATTTAAAGACAGAGCTCATATTTAAGAAAATAACAGAAAAAATATACAAGTAAGGCATATAATCATATAGTATTAACAACAATACAAATGAAACACATATATACACATAAATATTCAACAATATCTTTACATATGTAAAAGTCCATAAATAGTTAAATAGATTAAAAATCTTCGGTAGGCATCCCATCATTAAATAAAGACTTCTTATACATACTTTCACTGTTCAGCTGTTCAAAGTTCAACTATAATGTGATCTCTTCATCTCTATTGTAAATAAGCTGGATAAAAATAGTGCAGAATGTCTTAGTTATACAGAAAGGCACAGGTAGAAGCACTTTGCAGATTCACACAAAGTTTCCTCTAATAGGATACCTTGACTGAAAAAGCACAATCCAAATATTAATTGAGAGAGTAAGAATATAATAAAATGGACTGCATGTTGCATCAATCACTCTCTTGTTCCTTTGCCATCACTTGCTGTCTTCTGTAATAAACTGTCTCTGCTTTCTTCATTTTATAGAATTCCAAGATTTGTGTAAGAAACAGAAATCTCTAGAGCCATCATCACATTGAGATTATATTTGCGCAATTAACAACAACAATATTTATTAATATAGCACATTTTCATACAAATAATGTAGCTCAAAATGCTTTACATGATGAAGAAAAGAGAAAAAGACAAAGTAAGAATTATAATAAGACAACTAACTAATTAACTAATTAACATACAATAAGAGTAAGGTCCGATGGCCAGGGAGGACAGAAAAAAAAAAAAAATCCAAACGGCTGAGAGAAAAAAATAAAATCTGCAGGGGTTCCAGACCATGAGACCACCCAGCCCCATCTTGGCATTCTACCTAACATAAATGAACAGTCCTCTTTTTATTTAGGGTTCTCATGATGATCATGTAGACTTCTGGCTTTTAATCCATCAATGTAGGAACATCATGGTGCTTTGATTAGGTGGTGGTGGCGCAGGTTGCCACCACAGAAAACCGGAAAAGAAACAGTAGAGAGAGTAGGGGTTAGTATGGATTTGAAAGCCACCATGAATAGTTATGACAATTAATTGAATATACAGAGCATCAGGATTAAACTAAAATGAAGTTATGAGAAGGCCATGTTAAAGTAATGAGTTTTAGCAGTTTTTAAAGTGCTCCACTGTATTAGCCTAGCAAAATCCTATTGGCAGGCTGTTCCAGATTTTAGGTGCATAACAGCAGAAGGCTGCCTCAAAACTTCTTTTAAGTTTAGCTCTTGGAATTCTAAGCAGACACTCAATTGACGATCTAAGGTGATGATTTGGAATATAAGGTGTCAGACATTCCGATATATAAGATGGAGTGAGATTATTTAAGGCTTTGTAAACCATATGCAGTATTTTAAAGTCAATTCTGAATGACACAGGTAACCAGTATAGTGACATCAGAACTGAAGAAATGCGCTCAGATTTTCTTTTCCTAGTTAGGATTCAAGTAGCTGCATACTGCATTAGTTGCAAACGATTTATGTCTTTTTGGGTAGTCCTGAGAGGAATGCGTTACAGTAATTAAGTCAACTTGTAACGGCCGCCCTTACCGACCGCAGCTACACCTCCAAGACCTGTGGCCTGGATTAATTGCTGAGGTTAAATCTTAATCAAGCCGCACCTTTAACAAATTAAACCTTTCCCCACAATCAACGGTGTAAAAAGCACGAACGAAAGCAGATATGTAAACTTAAACTGATAAATTGTATTAAATGAAACAGACAAGTTAAACAAATTATAAATATCCCTCCACCAAAGCAACACCGTGACAAATCCCTAGATGAATACAACTACCCCTCCCTTGCCCTTGTAACATATAACAAACAACACAAATACCAAAAAAGAATGAATGAAATACGGAAATGAACGGTCGTGAACTTGAGTCCGAGTAACAATTGTCCTGAATGCAGATGACTGGTTAACCAATATATGAAGTGTTTGTAATTCCCGGAAAAAATGGAACAGCCTCACCGTGTATCCTCGGCGGTGGTGGAAAATGATCCGGACCCGGGAACTCTCGATGATGAGGGTGTTGAAGTGAGTCCGCGGAATGAAAACAAACTGGATGGAAATGCCCGATGTGAAATACAGCGGGTACAGGTGGTTCGTGGTCGTATATCGAAAAATCTCCTTCTCTCCTTTCCTCTTCCTCTTCTCTTGATTGTTTTTATAGTCCTGTGACGAATGTAATTGATTAATTGAAAACCGGTGTTTTCCAGGTTTGGGCTGCGATCTCCTTCCATCATCCGTCTCCCTTTACAGGGACGGCATTCACTGACATACACAAATAGTAAACGGACGATGGAAACAAGACGACGTGTACGTAACACAAACACTATTACTACTATGTAGCCCCGCTACAAACTGAAAACAAAGGTGTGAACTAATTTCTCAGCATCTTTCAATGATATAAGAGGTGTAACTTTTGCTATGTTTCTTAAGTGAAAAATGCTGTCCTAGTGATCTGATTAATATGCGATTTAAAATTCAGGTTAAAGTCAACAGATACCCTAAATTCTTTACCTCTGTCTTGACTTTTAATCCTAATTCATCAAGTTTATTTCTAATAACCTCATTATATTCAATATTACCAATCACTAAAATTTCTGTTTTCTTTATTTAGCTTGAGAAAATTACTATTCATCCATTTAGAAACATAAATAAGACATTGCGTTAGTGAAACAACAGAGTCAGGGTCATCAGGTGCTATTGATAAATACAGCTGCGTGTCATCAGCATAGCTTTGGTAACTCACGTTATGCCCCGAGATAATCTGACCTAACAGAAGCACGTAGATCGAAAAGAGCAGCGGTCCCAGGATAGAGCCTTGTGGAACACCATATTGATATCATGTGTCTTTGAGTTGTGATTACCACAACTAACAAAGAATTTTCTACCTTCCAGGTAGGATTCAAACCAATTTAAGACACTACCAGAGAAGCCCACCCATTGACTAAGGCGATTTCTAAGAATATTGTGATCAATGGTGTCAAATGCAGCACTCAGATCTAAGAGGATGAGAACATATGAATGGCCTCTGTCTGCATTTACCCGCAAGTCATTTACTACTTTAACGAAAGTGCAGTTTCTGTTTTGTTATTTGTTCTAAAATCTCAACTGAAACTGATCAAGAATAGCATGTTTGTTGAGGTGGTCATTAAGCTGCATAATGACTGCCTTGTCTAGAATTTTACTTAAGAAAGGCAGGTTAGAAATGAGTCTAAAATTTTCAAAAGCAGAGGGGTTTAAGATAATTTTTCTTGAATAGGGATTTAACTACAGCAGTCTTAAGACAGTCTGGGAAGACCCCGTATCTAATGACGAGTTTACTATGTCAAGAATACTATCAGTTAGCAGGCCTGATACTTCTATGAAAAAACTTGTTGGTATTGGGTCAAGGGCGCAGGTGGAGGGTCTCAGTTGAGAAATTATTTTATGTAAATCAGGTAAATCTATCCTGGTGAAAGAATTTAAATTTGTTCATAACGGAGTACTGGGGCTCAGGAGGATCCGCAGTGTTGGGGAGATATACTATATTATTTCTAATATCATTAATTTCACTGGAAGTATTTTGGAGGCATTCCTTTGAGTTACCTGAGTTTAGCAGACAATCAATCGTAGACAATAAGATTCTGTGGTTACTAGCATTATTATTTATAATTTTACAGAAATAGCAGCACCTCTCAAGATGGACTGTATTATTGTATTCTGTTATTTTAACCTTCAATATCTCATAGTGGATAGTTAGTTTAGTTTTCTCCATTTACGTTCAGCTCCACGACATGTTCTTTTTAAATCAGACACTCTTTGGGTCTTCCAAGGTATAACAATGCTAGAAGAGTTTTTAACTGTCTTTTCAGGTGCAACTATGTCAACAGCAGCTCTCACCTTAGTATAGCATTTTTCCACCTTACTATTTACATTATCCTCGCTATTGTAGTTAGCACTATAAACGGACTGGTTGCTTAAAATGTTTGTAAATTTTAAAGCTGCTGATGTATCAAAGAAGCATTTTTAACAATATGCTTCTCATGAATGTTTTCTATCAATATTTCTATATTAAATAGTAAAAGAAAATGGTCTGATAGACCAATATCAATGATCTGCTTTACATCAACTTTTAGTCCTTTGGTAATTACTAAGTCTAACGTATGACCTGCTTTATGTGTAGGCTGATTAACGAACTGTCTCAAATCAAAAGAGTCCAGGAGGTTCATGAATTCTTTTACTTTTTGGTCACACTGATTATCGATATGAAAGTTAAAGTCGCAGACTATTAGGAGTGTGTCATAGTTCGTAATAATAATTGACACTAAGTCTGAGAATTCCTCAAACAAAGACACATTAAATTTAGGAGGTCTATACACAGATAATACTAGAAAGTGAGAATCTCCATGAATAACAACGGCAAGATACTCAAACGAATTGAATTTACCAAAACTAAAATCTTTACACTTTGACCGGCTCGAGTAAATGTTTGCTAAACCGCTGCCTTTCTTTCCCTGGCAATCCGCACGAGTAAAACTGTAATTCAGAGGTGCAGATTCAATTTAAACAGCCATACCATCTGAGCTAAGCCACGTTTCACTTAGTGCAATAAAATCAATTTTTCTATCACTAATAAGATCATTGATGAAAAACGTCTTGTTGGTTAATGCTCTAACATTTAATAGTGCCATATTTAATGTTTTGGAGGAGCAGAGCTGAATTCTGTGTGTGTTATGGGTATTAGGAATAGAAATTAAGTTATTTTTATTAGCGCCGCTCTGTGCGTATTTTTTATTTAATCTATAATCTGTTTTACATTGTTCATCTAAAGGTGTAATTGTAATTAAATTATTAGTGTTTATGCCGCACTGCTAGATTTTTTACGTGCATTGAGATTAGTTATTAGAGTACTAATGTAGTGCACTTTTGCGGAAGACTTTGTTAAAGAATTATCATGTCCTAGCAAAGCATTAGCTTTATGGAAGGGGTTAGGAGTAGAGGTAGACAGTCAAGAGAAACAAATTAAATTATTGTCTGGGGCAAATGGATCTAAAACAGATAGTTCACCTGTGGAATATATAAAAGAAAATCTGGAAAGTTCCAGATAGTTCCATAGTTGATGGATTCTTCTTTGTTGATAGCAAAGTTGGTGGATTATGTATGGCTATATGTATGGCAATGGAGAATTATTGCTATAAACCAAAAATCTTTCTCTGATCTCTACCCTATAAAATTCAGTTACTAGATCTGGTATCTTTACCAAATGTGATTTGCATACTGTAGAGCATATAACCAAACCCGTATAAAGGAAGAAGATAAGTGAAAGACTGCTTTTAATACTGCTGGTAAAATAAATACTACAAATACAGATTGATGCAATATGGATAGCATATGGGCATTTTTTGTGATTCAATTAAGTTTTGTTCAATTAAAGACTCTTTACCGCAGTAAATATTTCATGAAATTCAGACAGCATTAAAATTCATAATCAAAATAGACAAATCATATTTGAGAGCAGGACCATTACTGTCACCAAAATTGATTGATACTAGAAAAACATATCCATGTGCTTATTATTCTAGAAATTGTCTACTGTGGTACAAAATTATGACTTTGGCAATCATGAATAATTGGCCATAAAATTGGCTCTGGAAGAAGGTGCTGCCTATCCCCTTATTTACACTGACAATACAAATCTGACCTATCTAAGACTGCCAAAAGATTGGACGCTAGACAGGCTAGATGAGCTTTGTGTTTTAATTTCTGTTCAGGTGTTCAGGTAGACACATTGTTTCCCTTGTATGATTCTGATGAGACTATTGTAAAACTAGAACCCACCTTGTGGTCAGACAAATTCTTATGAATTTTATCTTTATGAATCTTATCGTTACAACTTTGCTATCAGCAAAGTTTTGTCAGAAGAAAAAATTAGGAATGCCAGATTCCTCAGGGATTGCTTGTTCCTGAGGAATAATAATACAATTGCTGTCACTTCACAGTTGTGTCTTAGAATGGGTTCATAACTTAGTCATGTTTGGACATCCAAGAATAAGCAAAATGCAAGAATTGCTTAATAGGTTTTGTTAGCTAAACAAAATTAACCTGAGCATTATGCATTTTTGAACATTATACTTGAGCTTTGGAGGTCTGCAATTGATTGCTAAATTTTCAAGGAGTTCCCATTGAGTTACTTTAACATATTTATTAATCCTTTGTAAATGCATTTCTTTGACCTTCATTACAGACTTCTTAATATGTCCCCATGTTATTCCTCTCAAAAAATGCCCACCAAATTAATTTTCCTTGAGTGTGATATTGTGCAATTGCATGGTTTTCCCACATTCATAACTTCTGACTGTGGGCCAAAACTTATTTTCAGACTCTGCCAAGTTTTTGTGATAGACTTGATTTTAAAACTAGCCTGACCTCTGATTATTTCTCTGAAGCCAATGGCCAGACTGAAAGAGTTAATTAAGACTTAGAAAAATACCTGAATTATACCAGTGTGAGAATAGTCTGAGTTACTGACTTAGTATTAACAGAGTAAAGAAGATTTTCAAAAAATGCTAATTGATAGTAACAATAAAAATCTAGGAGCAACAAGTATGACATGTTTGGTTGGTCAGATGAACTGAAAGTCCCAAGGAAGAACAGTTTTTTTTGTTGTTGTTGTGATCAATAGAGATTTAAAGTGCTTTTGTGTGAGAATTCTCAAGGGAAAAACAGAGATTTTTAGAAGCATCAGGTACACATGATTTGCATTATTTTGAAAAAATCAAAGCCAAGGAACAAACAATAGTCAAAACCTAAGCCTTTCACTATCTAATAGCTTTATTTTTAATTTGGTAATTGAGCATTAGTCTCTCACAAAGGCATTTTTTGATTAGTCAAGGACAGGATACTTTGTTCTGTTCACCACTTTCTTGTAATTACACTATGCCACAATCATGTGCTGCCAAAAGTGTGTCGTGTCCAATGTTTGTGAGCACAAAGTAGCAGCACCCACTGAAAAATATGGATAATGATAAAAAAATTAAAATAGCAAGAATACTAAACTAATATTATACCCAAATAAAATGGTAATGCATTCCTGACAATACTGTCATCATAATAACAATGAAAAATAACAAAATGGAAATAAAAGTTTAAAAGACATTAATGGAAAAGTATCGAAAATGCAAAAATTATACATTCCTGACAAGGTGGATCTTCATTGTGGACAGATAAGAGTCTCAACGACACGAGGACAATAAGGTTCATACTTTTTTCTTCCATCACAAAGGTAAAAAAACCCTGAAAATAATACAGTATATATTTCATTATTATTATTATTATTATTATTATTATTATTATTATGTAACAGGGTTTCATATACTTTCTGACTCTTGGGGAGCCCTTTGTTTTTATTAATTCTACTCAACATGGCTAATTTGTATGCATTCGGTATACACTGCCTTCCTTTACATGAATCCAATGTGAACAGTAACTTGCCAATGGCTGCATAACAGCTTGTAAAGAAAATAACAAGGTCAATGTCAGAAAAAAATAATATGTTGGGAAGTAATAAAATCATGGTGAAGCTATTATGCTTGTATGTGTCTAGTTCAATAAAATAATTCAAAAGTTGCTTCTAAGATGTAGTTAAATACCCAAAGAGCAAATTTCAAACAATGGGTGTTTTACTGCATTTAAAAAATAAGGAAATGACAAAACTTGAAAAAGCAGTATTTTAATTACTGCTCTTTTAAACAATCCAGAATGCATTGTGTTAATATACAATACAATACAATACAGTTTATTTTTGTATAGCCCAAAATCACACAGGAAGTGCCGCAATGGGCTTTAACAGGCCCTGCCTTTGACAGCCCCCAGCCTTGACTCTCTGAGAAGACAAGGAAAAACTCCCAATAAAACCTTGTAGGGAAAATGGAAGAAACCTCGGAAAGGCAGTTCAAAGAGAGACCCCTTTCCAGGTAGGTTGGGCGTGCAGTGGGTGTCAAAAGTAGGGGTCAATACAATACAATATACAGAACAGAACAATTCCTTAAGACAGCATAATAATAAAAATTTTAGAAGTACGGTTTAACAGTAGATGATATGACATAATTAGGTTTGGATATTTTTAGAGTCCTGGAGACCTCATCCATCTAGCTGCCTCCCCATTTGGCCATGCCACGGCTGAAACGTTGCTCCGATGAAAGGACCCTCTTTCCCATGATTCCTGTGATCCTCCATCAGGGATGACTTTACCATAGGCAGGCAAACAACTTGGCAGGTGGGCGTGGCACCAATGGCCACATTTGGGTACCGAGAAAAGAAACAGAATAGGTGAGGGTTAGTATTCAAATATAATTATCATGTTACTTATGTTATAGTGCTAATGACTAACAACAGAGATGCAGTATGTACAGTTAATCAGCAGCTCTAGTCAGGATATGCTAAACTGAAGTAGTGAGTCTTCAGCCGGGATTTAAAGGCTGAGACTGAAGGGGCATCTCTTATGGAAGCAGGAAGACCATTCCACAGTTTAGGGGCCCTGTAACTAAAAGCTCGACCTCCCACTGTTATTTTATTAATCCTTGGAATCCTAAGCAGACCGGCATCTTGAGATCTTAATGTGCTCAGGTTTGTAAGTCATGATAAGTTCAGACAAGTAAGCGGACCTTGGCCATTTAATGCTTTATATGTTAAAAGGAGGATTTTGAAATCTGCCCTAAACTTAACTGGGAGCCAGTGTAAAGATTTAAGAACTGGGGTTATGTGTTCATATTTTCTTGTTCTTGTAATAATTCTTGCAGCGCATTTTGGATTAACTGGAGGCTGTATAGAGAACAGTTTGAACAGCCAGTGAACACCGCATTGCAGTAGTCAATCCTACTAGAGATAAATGCATGAATTAATTTCTCACAATCCTGTTTATTTAGAAAGCGCCTTAATTTCCTAACATTTTTAAGATGGAAAAACATGTTTTGGACGACTTTGTAATATGCTTTAAATGACATGCTAGAGTCAAAGATAACTCCTAGATTGCGGGCTGATTCAGTAAAATTAATTGGGATTCCAACTGAGTTAAATGACGACAAAATATTGCTGTGATCAGCGTCATTCCCTCCAACAATTAACATCTCTGTTTTATCTGTATTTAAAGACAAGTAGTTCTCATTCATCCATTCCTTTAATTCACTAACACAACTAATTAAAGACAACATCGGAGAAACTTCATTTGATTTAAATGAAAGGTATAACTGGGTGTCATCTGCATACGAGTGAAAATTAACATTATGTTTCCTAATGAGAGATCCCAGTGGAAGCATGTAAAGTGAAAACAGTAAAGGTCCCAGTACTGAGCCCTGGACACCATATTGAACTTCTGTGTATAATGATGGAGTACTGTCTGCACATTTCTGTACATACTGGAATCGATTTGATAAATAAGAACTGAACCAAGCGAGCACGGGCCTGTAAGCCCAACATCGCTTTCTAGCCTGTGCAGTAAAATAGAATGGTCAATGGTGTCAAATGCTGCACTTAAGTCCAACAACATAATTACAGTGGAATTTCCTTCATCAGAGGATATCAGAATGTCATTTACAACCCGTGTTAGTGCCGTTTCTGTACTATGACCAGTGCGAAAGCCAGACTGGAATTTCTCAAATAAATTGTAATGCGTAAGGTGTGACTGAAGCTGACTGGCGACTACTTTTCTAGTATTTTAGAGAGAAATGGTAAATTTGAAATAGGCCTATAGTTATTTAGTATGTGTGGGTCTAGGTCTGACTTTTTAAGTAAAGGTTTAATGACTGACACTTTTAGTGCATCAGGTACTGTGCCATGCAGTAATGAACTATTGATAACGGTTAGAATAGGCTGCAAGAACATCCATTGCACTTTTACTAGTTTTGTTGGCACTGGATCTAGGGAACAAGTAGTGGGCTTCATTTTAGTAATTAAAGTTAAGACTTCCTGGTGAGTTACAGGATTAAAATTATTAAAGTGCTGAATGCAATGTGGCAGGGTCTGCTAAGCTAGTATTTGGTTTGTACTGTGATGCTGAGATCTGGGATCTTATATTTTTAATTTTCTCATTGAAGAAGTTCATAAAGTCTGTACTGCTAATATCTGTTGGTATTTTGCACTGTTGATCTGAATTCCCATTTGTTAATTTAGCCACTGCTCTAAAAGTACCCTAGGATTTTTATTATTGCTATCTATTAATGTAGAATAGTATTCTGAGCGAGCTTTAAAGAGGGCTTTTTATATTTATTACACTCTCTGTCCATGCAATTTGAAAGACATGTAGCTTTGTTGTTCTCCATCTGCGCTCCAGTTTTCGACACTCTAATTTAAGAGCTCGAGTATTTTCATTAAACCAGGGAGAGTTTCTATGTGCTTTGATCACTTTTGTTTTAGGGGAGCCACTGTGTCCAGAGCATCTCTCAAGGTCACATTATAATGTGATATTAGCTGATCTAAATTGTTTTCCACGTTTACATTTGATGTTAACTGATCTAAATGGTTTTCCACAATTACACTCGACTTACTCAAGGTATCTATAAATTTTGAAGCAGAATTACAATCTAGATGTCGCACTGTCTTTGTTTTAATCTGCGAGCGCTGGCATGGGCAGAACTAAATCAAACGTAATTAAGAAGTGATCGGAAATAACTACATTTAATGGAGTAATATTTAAATTTTGAATTTCAACTTTGTAAGTTATAATTAAATCTAATGTATGGTTATGATTATGAGTTGGACCTTTGACAATCTGACAAAATCCTACTGAATTTAACAAATAAGTAAAACATTTGCTAAAAGTGTCAGTTTCCACATCAATGTGTACATTAAAATCCCCATCAGAACTACGTGATCATAATTTATAGCCAAATCAGACAGAAGGTTGCTAAATTCAGTCATGAACAATGAATATGGCCCTGGTGGTCTGTAGACTAGCACTATAATTGTGTTGGAATCTGTTTTAATATTTAAAATGAATGCCTCAAAGGATGTAAAGTTGCCTAAATTTTTAGGAGTGATTTGCATTTTGTTACAATGAATTATTCCAAGGCCTCCTCCTCGACCAGAATCTCTAGACTTATGAAGGAACGAGTATCCATCTGGTGACGCCTCAGCTAGGAGAACAGTGTCACATTTACTAAGCCAGGTTTCAGTAAGAAGACACAGATCAGATTTTGTACTTAATATTATATCATTTACCAAAACAGCTTTAGTGCCAAGAGAGCGAATGTTCAATAAACAGCATTTAAAACTGCATGGTTCTTTCTGAACTGCTGATATATTTTTGTTTTAATTTGAATTAAATTTCTATTACAGATGCCCCTGGTGGAGTGTCTGGTTTTATCCCTTGGTCTAATTATACACCTTATTTTTGGTTATCAATTAATTTATGGTTTGTATCAAGACTAAATTTACTGGATGCCCCACAACAGGGATTATGGGTAACAGCTTCAGGAAAATAACAGGTGGGATAAAGAACAGCCTGTGATTTAAGATCACATGACTGCGGCCTGGATGGTGCTCTAATCAGTCAACCAGGCAGTTTTGCTGCCATATTTTGGGATAATACATAAGATCCCTCCAGTTAGGATGAAGACCATCTCTTCTGAAAAATCCAGGCCTTTCCCAAAAATCATCCCAATTGTTCACAAATGCTATGCTTTTATTTGCACACCAGGTTTCTAGCCAGCAGTGAAAGGAATGCAATCTGCTATAAATCACATCCCTCTATATAATCTTGGTAAGGGACCAGATACAATTAAATTCCGACATTTTGTTTTAGCTTTGGTGCATAGAGAGATGAAGTTCGCTTTAATACCTCAGATTGCTGTAAATAAATATCATTATGCCAGAAATCTTGGCCCCTGCAAGGCACTTAACATTAACTGCTGGTTTAACATAGTTTGGAATTCTAACATTCCGCACTATGGAATCGCCAATTATGAGCACTTTATTATTCTCAGTTTCAAACGGCTGCGGAGAGCTGAGAACCTGTTCTGGGTCCGAATTGGTGACCTGGGTGCTGGGGACTAAATTTTGGATTCTTAGACCCCGTCTTACTGTTACCCACTCGCCCTGTGGCTGAATTGGTGCTGCTGATTTCGCGCGACTGACTACAGTGGGACCTGGAGAGACTGAAGCCGAATCAGATGTAGCCGAATTGTCTAAACAAACCGAGTCGATCCAATTTTCGGTTTGCCTAATCGCTATCAGATTCCTAACGCGTCCTCCAATTGCGTATTTTCCGACCAACTCTAAATTAACTAAACATTTTGGCAGGTGAAGCTATCTGCACTGTCGGCCGGAAAACCTGAGCTGTACATACTGCAGGACACACAACATATAAACGTGCCCTCGATGGGCAGAGAGCAGATAGAACTTACATTAAATGTTGAAGTCATCTTTGCCGTTTTTATAGGTGCTTTGGCGCTTTCCGTGTTCAGCTGAATCACCGTCGCTTTAAGTTTCCACCACCCGCTGAGCGATCGACTTTAATTTCTCACTGCCGGTTATTTCTACTGGTCAGCTGCCGGCTTTACCTCAGGTGAACTTGCTCGGGTGCTTTCGAAGGGCTACGTGCCTGTGGGAGACGCCGCTGCTCTCTGCTTCCGCTCGCTTGTTCCGCTCTCTGCTAATTATTTAAGCACATGGTTCAATACCATAAATATGGAAATTTCCCAAGAGTCATGGGCTTAATAGACAGAACCCATATTCCCATTAAATGTCATTCTAGCCAAGATGCCAAGGACTACAAGAATCACAAAATGTGGTGTCCCATTAATGCCCAAGGTGTATACATTCCACACTTAGTGTTCAAACATTACTGGACCTTGTAAAGCTGCAAATCATGATGCCTAGATTTTCCTTAATTTTCTGTGTATACTAACCTTGTAAGAGGAAATTTAAATTGGATATTGCTTGGCAGGGTGGCATGGTGGGGCAGTGGGTAGCGCTGCTGCCTCGCTGTTAGGTTCTCTTCCTGAGTCCTCCCTGCATGGAGTTTGCATGTTCTTCCTGTGTGGGTTTCTTTCAGGTGCTCCAAATTCTTCCCACAGTCCAAAGACATGCAGGTTAGGTGTATTGGGACCCTAAATTGGCCCCTAGTGTGTGCTTGGTGTTTGGGTGTGTGTGTGTGTGCCCTCGTGACCCTGTAGTTAGGATATAGCAGGTGTTTGGCAACAGTGGATATGCTTAGAAGAATCTTTTGTTTACACCTGGCTTACACCCAACAACAGCGGAGCAATGATGCTACAACCAGACACATATCCACACTGTGGGTCTAGTACAATATATTTCTGGTGCTGGGAAGAGTCATTTACAGCGTCTTAAGAAAATATTGTGTTTCAAACTAAAAAATGCTGCATTGTCATCATTCCAACAGCTGTTCTTCACAACTACCTGAAACAATATGGATGCCCATGTTGTCTAAAAAAAGGAGATTACAATATAGGTGTACCCTGACTTTCAACTGACCACTGAGAATGACCTTTGCATTGTGGCATTTTATGTAGTCCTTTTTAGCGTTGTTTACTTTTTCATCCTTCTGCTTGGATCAAATATGTTTCCACATGTGACAAGCACATAAAATATATTTTAAAAGTAAAAGTTTATATTTTTATTTGATCTACTTTATTAATCCCCAAGGGGAAGTTGTCTTTTTAAATGACCTTTGTCTGGGAAAATTAAAAAAACAATTAGCAGACATCCAGAATGAGTTAATAAAATATTATTTATTTTACAGATTGATGTATTGATGTGACATTGGAGATATCAGCATCTCTCTTTTCTTCATCTTAATTTCCAATTCAGCATGCAGTATTTTCATTTTCATTTTTTATTACTTAAGATACTTTAACTTATCCTCATGAAATTCAATGGACAGCCATTCATGAGTCTTTTTTCTGTTGACCAGTACTGTCACCTTTGTTTTTGAAGAGGGTAAAGGACCTTTCAACTCTTCAGATCTGTCCATGTCACTTTCTACTTAAAATGAGACCAAGTCATATATATGGTCAAATAAACACGGATTAAATGAAAGAAAAATATTTCAAATAATGGAAAAGTATCAGATGACACAGAAACAAATTAACATTTTACAGGACAGATCAAAAAGGCAAAGTGAAATGTACTCATATTCTTAATGTAAGTGTGTGTGATCCCTCATATGACCTGTCTAGATGGTCATCAGCTGGTATGTTCTCCAAAGTTTGTTGGCTGTCCATAATTCCCAACAGCAAGTCTTCTAATTGGTTAGTATCTTTATTTGCAGACCTCAGCTGGCCAAAATGTCTCTTTTCTGGCTTCTACAGCAGTTTTTTGGGGGGATTTATCTTTGTGTTATACCATAAACCCTGTTTGAATAACTAATGCAGTGCCAACCCAGTAATTTCACAAAAGAGTAAGGTAATAAAGGATGTTGTATTGCTTTTGTAGATGTATGTTCATTACAAATAGATTTGCAGACTTCACTTTTCTTTAATCTCATAACTGATGTGTGCTGTTTGTCTTCAATGAGGGGATGTCTTGAAACTATCAGTTTAAATAGTGTTTTCTCACACTGAGATTGCAGGGTTTTTTTTTCTGCTACCATTATATTGTTTGGATTTTCTTCTGTAGTTCAATACAATTTTAGGCTGTTCTGGGTCTATCCCATATTTTACAGGTAAAATTTGTCCAGCTAATTCAGACTAACACAGGTGGTTTTAAATTCATCTTGCTTACTTTATTTCAGGAATAGTTGAGCAGTAATCAGTCTGTATTTAAGGAAGCCACTTTTTTAGGCCATAATTAACTATTATGGATTAAGGCCCACTCCTGGTTTAATTTAATCCCTGTATGTATCCCTGAAGCTGCCCCTAAACTATACTATTTAATATAATTTTATTTTCATTGTTGTTACCAATTTTATTTCTTTTTGAAAAAATGTTTTTTTATTGATAGTTTTCATCATTGTTGTAGTTTGCGCCTACAAAATAACCTTGCTGTGTAGAGAGCAAACCATTGTACAATATATGACAAATATAGCTCAGCTGTAACACCAATATACTTCATGTTTTATTACTGTATTTTGACAAACTAAAAATATTAAATAATAAAATACCTTTTTTTTTATTGTAAGGCCATTATTTGAGTACAGTCATGTACCAATTTATAGCCTACCGAGTTGAGGCCATTCATTCTTATGGCGAAGGTACACAGGAGAACAATAAGGTAATAATGTTCTAGAAATTGCCAAAACCAGCCATTATCATATTCTTGTAGCAGCACCGCCAGTAATCTTCTGAGCTTTTTTTTTTTTAACTGACGGCTGGGTGTGAATAACAGATGACTTGATACTTTCTGTTTACGACTGATTTTCTTCTTCAACATCTCTTAAAATTACAAGCAGCACTAAACAACATTACAAGAGCTTGATGTCCCTCATGAAGAAAGATTCAATTGTAATGACTACCATGAAGCAGTCCCACATGAATGATGAATGAATTGGAGTCTGTGGAGTTTTGGGAGAACAGCTGCATGGCATTTCTAAACTGCTGTATGGAAGGGGAGTGAGTGCCATGACAATGACTGTGCAGCAGTTCAAATGTGCTTAGAGGGAATATAAGCTGCCAGTCATAGAATGACTCTCTGCATAGTAGTAGTGAGAAAAGCAGTGGTGGAGCTGCAGCAATAGCAATCTGTCTTCCTTCCTGTACTGATTCCCCAGCCAACAAATGGCCACAAACTAACTATAAGTTAAAAAATATATCCATCCATCTTCTAACCCGCTGAAACCGAATACAGGGTCACGGGGTCTGCTGGAGCCAATCCCAGCCAACACAGGGCACAAGGCAGGAACCAATCCTGAGCAGGGTGCCAACCCACCGCAGGACACACACAAACACACCCACACACCAAGCACACACTAGGGCCAATTTAGAATCGCCAATCCACCTAACCTGCATGTCTTTGATTGTGGGAGGAAACTGAGCACCCGGAGGAAACCCACGCAGACACGGGAGAACATGCAAACTCCACGCAGGGAGGACCCGGAAGCAAACCCAGGTCTCCTAACTGCGAGGCAGCAGCTACCACTGCGCCACCGTGCGCCTAAAAAAATATATATCATAGTAATGATTAACCATGTCACAAAGCATTTTTTTGAAGTCACGTTTCACAAAACTGGCTTTTTTTGTTTCTGTTCTGTGCAGATGGTTCACACTTTTTTCTTCCATCAAGAAGTTAGAAACACTCTATAAACAGTAATACATTTTTTATTATCATTTCACAAGGTCTCATACCCTTTATGACTCCTGGAGAGCTCTTTAAGGCTTGTTTTGATCTGTTTTGCTCCACATGGCCAATTGTTATACATTAATTCCACACTGCCTTCCCTTAGATGAGCCCAACGTGCAGCTGCCAAGATGTGAAGATAGGTTTGTGCTATTCTATATCAGCAATTAAAGTATGCATACCATTGACCCATATGGCTGAAAGACCACTCCCAAACAGAGCTGTAAGCTGGTACATAACTGTATTTATCACTTGAATTCAAACCTGTAAATATATTTAAAATTTCAGATTTATGGTACGTTCTGCAGATTGTGCGATTTATTTTATGTTATCTCATCTAACAATTATTTTTCAGGACCTTAAGAGGTATTAGAAGTGGTATAGGACTTTCCAAGACAATGGATCAAAATCTCGTCAGCAAAACAATGCAGGAGTTTATCAATGCTCAGCAGGAGTTACAGCGAAAGAAAAGTGAAATTGAAGCAATGAATGCAAAGTTATTATCTAGTGTGTCTTGAAGCCCAAGACCCAAGTTCTATTCCTTTGCCTATGATGGCTCCACAAGATGACCCCGAGATTTTCCTGAAAACATTTGAAGAAGTTGCACAGCATCATAGCTGGCCTGAGCAAATTTGGCCTCTAAAGTTAGCTCCACTTCTGTGTGGTGAGGCCCAGCTCGCCTATGCTAATTTCAGTGATATAAAAATGCTGTCCTATAATAAAGTGAAAGAAGCCATTATTCATCGCTTCAGGCTGACATCTGATTCATACAGACAGCAATTCCATTCACTGAAGTTGCTGCCTGGTGAGTCCCCTCGCATTGTTGCTGAGAAGCTAAATGATTTAGCAAATAAGTGGCTTAGACCTATGGAAACCGAAAAAACGAAATTATTTGACAAAGTTGTTTTGGGACAGTTCTTGTCGATTTTGCCAAAAAACATACAGAAAAGGGTACAGATGCAGCAGCCTGAAGATCTGGAATCTGCAATCAAATTTGTTGAGGAATTGTTTGATATTTTATCAAACCCTGAAGAAGGTCCTTCTTACCAAAACGTCAGCTTACCAAATGACCACAGGAATAGTCCAGTATTCTCGGAAATGCCTAATAATGTTTCAACTTCTGAAAAAACAGCTGCTTATATGGTAAACATCTCAGCTAGACTTCAAGAGGAGGCTGCATCTCTGAGTCATGATGACCTCCTGCTACAACAGACAAGTAAGACCAAAGGTTATCTCATTTTCACTTAATTACCATTTAATAAAATAACAGTTACTTGTCCATTAATCTTCAAAGTCTGTAACTCTTGCCTAAACGGATGAAATACTTTATGCAGTTCTTTCACTGTTTTCAGTGAGTTACCATTTTACATATCCAAAAACACTGCAAAAAATGTGCAGGCTATTGTATACAATAATGGCTCATATACTGCATATTGAGTAATAAAATGAGCCATGGAAATAAAAATGCAAATAATTCACACCTATGTAATGGCAAACTGAGTGACAGAACTTGGACTTGGACTTACAGTATATAGTGTGACAGATAGGGTACCTATCACTCCTTTGAACCCCTGTCCAAGACTTCAGACACCAGATAAAAGTCCAAATGTTGACTTTATTAATTCTGCACTATGCACAAAGCACGCCTCGCCTCCACAATACTCATTCAAATAACCAAATACAATAACAATAAACTCTCCACCACTCCCAGACGCGTTGCCCTCCTACCACTCCAGCTCAGCTCCCCATCTGGGAGCTCCCACAATCATGTTATAGTCCCTGACCCGAAGTGTTCCAATCCCCAGTCCATGTGATCTTCTATAACTTTCAGGTCAGATCAAAAGTCCTTTTCTTTACCCTGGAAGCACGCCATTCCCTTGTCCATGTGACTCGGACGCACTTCCGGGCGTAGGGTAAATAAACACTGTTCCTCCCTGCAGCGTCTCCTAGAGGCCCCCATGGTATCCAGCAGGGCTGTGTATAAAACTCCAATGTCCATGATGCCCTGCTGGTCTTCGGAGAACCTCCATACTGTAGGAGGGCTCCACCGGTGGCTTGGGGGTATTGGCCAGGATGAACGGCCATACACCACAATAGTTAGAACCTCTAAAATAAAGAGAACATTATATACTGTATATACATATTTATATACATGTATATATATATATATATATATATATATATATATATATATATATATATATATATATTTATATATATATACAGTATATAGTATATAATTTACTCACACACACTAATCAAAAAAATACTATTTCCATCCATCCATCCATTATCCAACCCGCTATATCCTAACACAGGGTCATGGGGGTCTGCTGGAGCCAATCCCAGCCAACACAGGGTGCAAGGCAAGAAACAAACCCTAGGCTGGGTGCCAGCCCACCACAGAATAATATTTCCTGTTTCATTAAATAGCTGAAATTTGGCAGGATGGTACATCTACAGCAAGAGGTATATCAATATTTTAGGGGTAACTCGCCTCCCCATAGAAAAATAAATACTCCAAAGTCTGTAAAATGGCTTGACAGATTTGATTGAAAATTGTTGATTTTACAGAAAAAGGAAAATTAACCAACACTTTTTTATTTGTCCTTATTTTTTGATAATAATGCTTTACAAGTGAGCTATTCTTATTCCCTTATTTTCAGCTGAGCAGTCTAAAAGAAGGGAAGGAATCATGCAGAAAAGTGGGATTGCAATTTTATCCAAATGAAGGCTGCTACCTGACACAAAGGGGGAGGATGAAAGCTCTATAAAACTCATAGTAGACATGCTGAGCAAGTTGCCACTTTCTTCTTACTCCTCATGATGCAGTATAAAATTAATACAAATTTGAAGGGGAATTGTCCACTGTGGATTGTTGATACAGTACATATACTTTGGACAACACAAAGTGAGGGAGGAGGGGGCCATGTTAGTGAAATACATGCAATATTACAGAGAACTGGGGTGTTCCCTTGGAAGTCAGACCACAATGTGCTACTATGCTCCAGTTTGCAAAGCAGAAACAGTAAAATGCCAGCACAGTGTACCAGCTCATTTCAAGCCCTGAGTACAACATAAACCAGGCACAACAGTATGGTTTGGTAAATTTAAATGATTTCGTAAACAGGTCCCCCACGAACAGAACATATACAGTAGGTGGACATTGCAGTGCTTTTAAGTAGGTTGCTACCAGCATACCTAATCCAACACCCCAATCAAATATTAGTATAGTGTGGCACTCTGACCAACCCCACAATATGGAATAATATGTTGTTGTGTAAAAGTGAAAAGTAGGAGCAAGATGTAGACTAAACACCAGTACCACCAGTAATTTGGTTCCACTTCACACACTGGGACATTGTACTTAGTTCACAATATAATTTCTATTCACATGTTTTTTTCTATACAATGCTTAAAATGTTCAGTTCTATTGAATGTACCACATATTTGATCAGGCTGTAAAAGTCAATATGGTATGTATTAAGTTTAAGAATATTACACTTCAGCTTTTTGTTGCTTTTAATCTAAAACTTCCAAAACGTTATGATGGCACATGATTTCAGATCAATGCATTAAATTCAATTCTGATTGAATCTACCTTTTAACAGGATGTGCTACAGGGTGAAATTGTATTTATACTTCACATTCCTATTACCCCTGCTCATTATTTGCTCGTTTGAATTTTAAAAAATACAGTTTCCTATAAAATTGTATTGTTCCATTGACAATGAACAAAAGGCAATGTTAATTACTCATAAAAGCAAGAATTGATCTACATCATGAATGTTTTACTCCTGGGAAATTGTATGTACCAAGTTCAAGAGTAGGGAGCTCCAATAAACTAATAATATTATCCTGCTAAGAAAATAACAAATATTGTATACAGAAAAGTACTTAGCTACATAGTACTTCTGATACATCTGATTAGCAGCACTATAACCGATGCCCATTATTTTACAAAATTTACAAGGCAAAGCTGGGCAATAGAGCTAGTTAACACATAAAACAGCTTAGAGATACTGCACATTATTTGGTTAGGATACAGTGGATTATTTTTAACTTACAATATTTTGTTGTTGAATTTATTTTCTCAGTTGTAATCATGTAGACTTTTTGCAAAAGACAACTCTTAACTATATCTTATTCAGACCTGTCTTCTTTCTTTATTTAAGCTAAAAATAAACATGAGGAACATTATTCACCTGCAAATAAACGGCAGTGTACATGTGAGAATGAAGAATCTCTGAGAAGATGTAAGGATACTTTTTAATTGAACAATACAGATAACCTCTATTTTATATTATCACTTTTAAAATTGCAGTCATTTCTTCTGCCCGTATGGTAAGTACATGTGAGTTAATCACAAATTCAGAATAATACCAAAGAAGCCAGATAAAATAACAACAGAGTGGTTTAATAACTAAAACAGGTATGTAATAAAGAAGGAGAAACAAAACAACACTAATAAAATGAAATTCTTAATAATAATGTTTTGTAAATTATAATTGTGGAATAAACCATCCCTAAAGTTACAAGGAATTTGAATGAGAAAAACATTAATTTATTTGTGTCTGTTTGCAGGTGTGGGGAACAGCCCAGGCACAGACAGGCAGACATCGTTTATGCACCACAACACGTTTATTATACACTATATTTACAGTTAAAGTGAACATGCACACCCCAGTGCCACAGCACCAATCACCCTCAAAAGTCCAATGCTGTCAATGCTCTCTACCCATGGTCCCCAAAGCAGCCAGGGCGGTCGCCCCATCGTGGTCTGGAGGAGGTGCAAGCCCTCCTCCGGTCCTCCCAAGGCCCCGGTGAGGTACCACCCCAAGCACGCGCCACAAGGTATTACTGGTCTTTTATCCTAAGCCTATATGGAGCAGGTAACCAACAATTAAAGCAATTAAGCAGTTGGGGAGAGGGCACATTCAGGTTTGTATGACCATAGGGTTGGATGAGATATTGGGATATGCTAATCAGAAGAGCTGCACTGACTAAATCAGGTCCTTTAATTTCTCAAATCTTGAATGTTCATTTAAGCATATAAAAAAACAAGTGACTACAATATATATGTAAGTACTGTTTAAAGACAAAAATAAAGTAAAAAAGGATGATATTCAAAAACAGAATACTCAATACATGCAAAAAACTAGGTAAATAATGTATCAAATGGAAAAATATTAATTATATGCACCGTTTATGTATTGAAAATACTAGAAGAACATTCACTGATGTTAAAATAAACAGCATTACAGTTAAGCAACTGAAAGTAGAAAAAAGAAAGACAAAAGAGTGGCTCTTAAAATATAGTAGTAATGAGACTGTAAGAGATGGCATCAAAGACAGTGAAGACAACTTCAGTACACTAGGTCCATACAATTGGTTGATACATTTTGGAGACACTTCTTCTTTCTCAGAGTCTAAGTTTAGATGAACACTTTATATAGTAACCTCTACCTCTCTGATCGAGTGTCATAGTGGGGAGAGGCTTCAAAGCCACATCATGCAAAACAGGGGAGCATCTCAATGATCAGTGCTAATATAGCCTCTACATGGAATCAAACTTCAATCAAGACTCTTTTCATGTGTGGCTCCTAGCTAATGGAATTAGCTGCCAACACTAATCAAAACAGCTGATTCCCTTGGTGCACTTAAGAAGCATTTGAAGACTTTTTACTTTTGTAAACAAGTTTCTAATTTCTAATGGTTTTGCTGCTATGTTCATGTTGTAGTTAATTTAAGGTTAAGCAGTCTTGTTCTTTAGTTGGTTAATAGTTGCTTACTTACAAGGTCTAGAGTGTAATTCACTTGTTTTAGCAAATTTTTGCAACCTGGTCTTGTAATATTTGTTTCAGAACAGACAAATAACTGATGTTGACTCAATTATGTATAAGTCGCTTTTGATGAAAACGTCTGTTAAAGCAATGAGCATAAATAGTCTTATTACTGTAACCAAAAAGCAAAATGCTCAGTTGCTTGTTATTGGTAACCTGCTCCTTATCAGTTTATGCATCTCCTTGAAAATTGCACAGTTATATTTTCAATGACCTTTTGTCCTGTTTATAACATGCCATTCATTGCTGTTTATTGAACTGGTTACAGCAAGAGTCAGTAAAATATATATATTTTTGTATGCTGAAAGTTTCCACAGCACTTCCGATTTTGGGGTGATGATTTTTATTACTCTTTTTTTTTTATTTTATTTTGTTGTAGAATCAACTCTTGGTAGTGGACAGCGAGACGGCCGTATGGCATGCGCACGGAGACGTTCTCATCCCTACCACCTTCGCCATTACTTTCCCTACCTCTTTTTATCTTAAATAATTCCTGAAGCAGATTTAAGACTTAAGTGCAAGCTTAAGTGAAAAATTAAGAAAAACTTACTAAGTAATTGCAACACACGCTGACTTAATCAGTATTAACACGAAAAGATGCCAAGGAAGGAGAGAAGAAGCAGGCTGCTAGGGTGGAGAAAAGAACAACTGCTAAGGAAGCAGCAAGCGCATCGACCTCTGAGGAAATGAATGCTAAATGTACAGAGAAAGAGGATGAAAACTATAAGTAGAGTGTATTTACTGCACATTATCGTGCAGTACGCGTTTACTGGTGTTTTAATAATTCCGTAATTTTGTATGAAATAAATTAGCCAGTCTGAAAAAAAAAACTTTTCCTTGTTATTTCATTTAGATTTTGAAAAGGAAGAGGAATCAAGAAATGTTATATCAAGAATGTATGATAAAGTAAAACATTTGTTGTGCACTGGATCTGAGGACGTTTACTTTTTAGAAGAACTGAAGTATGTGTACCTTTACACTATTCATGTGTCTGGTTCCCTATTTGTATTTTGTGAGTTAATTGTATTTTCAAAATATTTTCAGCATTAGCAATAAAAATATTTCAAAAATAAATTCTATAGGTTTAGTTAAATACACATTTAATGTTATAATTCTGTTATGTATTGTTTTTTTTACAATTATTTTGCAACGCTTTTGACAATATCAGGCAGCCTGATGGATCATTTGTTTGTCTAATTTAAAATGATCTAATTTAAAAAAAGGTTGCTGTGTGGATTGTAATATTTTTTACCTTTTGTTTGCATCTATTTTAGATGGATATGCCATGCTTTCTATTTGCTACTAATAGTCATTTTTAAAACAACAAACTTTAAGATTGCTTACCTTTGTATTCTTTGATAAAGATAATAGTTTAATCCTCAAATTACAGTTTTAAACTATAGTTCATGTGTTTATCTTCTGCTTCAGATGAAAAGTATTAAAAAAAAACTTCATTTATAGCTACAGTGTAATAACGTATTGTGACAGGATGGTTCCAGTGTAACTAGGTAATGATGCATCCAATGAGTGTGGAAAAACAATAGTGAGCACAATCACTCTGGTTACACATTAAGTGTGTAGTTTCAACTTATCACTATGCATTGTTATTGTAGACAACAAACCACTTTATTCCTCTGTACTGGAAAAGCTTACTAAAAGTATATTTCCATTTGCCTTTTCAGAAAGAAAATCTCAAAATTAAAAAGAAAAAATATTTATGAAGAAATATTCATTGGAATATTTGGCAGAACAGGAACCGGAAAAAGTTCACTGATAAATGCTCTGCTAAATGAAATTGATTTGCTGCCCACATCATCAACGTCAGCCTGCACGTCTTGCATTGTCCAAGTGCAGTCTCATCAAAACTACACAAAGTTCAAAGCTCAGATTGAGTTAATCAGCAAAGAGGTATTAAAAGCCCTGAAGAACTTACTGATAACTACAGTTTGTAAAAGTCAATTGAGTGCATGCCTCTTTGTTATTTAACATATGCTCTCTGTCCCTAACACCCACTGTGCAGAATACCATAACTTATATCTGTGTTTCTGTAATATCTTGATTTTGTTTAGTAGGAAATACTCTTCTTTAAATCACTTATCCTTCCTTGATCATCCTGAGCTTTTCTTTATTGAACAGCATACACAACGTTACAACACAATCTGGGGTTGAAATAAAAGGCATTTTTTTCAGACAATACCTCCACAGGGTTTCAGTTTACTTCCTTCTAGATCACACAATAAGCAATAAGTTTCTCCGTCTACACCTTCTATGCAGTCTCATACATGTCATCCTGAATCTGACCACACCAGTGGATAGAGGAAGCCTCTTTTATGCCAAATCCAGGAATAGTTCCGGTTTCAAGGAGAAAGTACTCCTAAGTCAGATGGAAGCCCCTGAAAGTAGAGACAGCCCTCCCCAGCAGCTCCCCCTATTGGCACCTTGGGAAACCAGCAGTGCTGCCCTTGTCCTTTGTCCTTTGGCAAAATGACTTACCTGTGATCCTAATTTACTGTTTATCTGTGTGGGATCAGATCTTTTTGTTGACTTTCATGGGTTGGGCTGGCTGACTTTTGTAGGTATGTTTCAAGTAACATATTTATTATTCTTCAGAATAAGCTCTGAGGAACCTAGAGTTTTCAGTTTGCCTTTTAATTTGATCCCTTCTGCTCCCAGTGCTTTTTGCCCAGGAAGGTGGTGTATATTTCCATTCATTTCTATTGATTTACATACTGTATGTCCCAAAAAAGTACTTTATACCATTTGAAGTGATCTCACAAATTGAATTTTTTTATTTACTTTTTTATTTTCACTTTCTAAACAGCTTTATTTTATGTTGCAGTGGCTTGTCCTGTAAGTAAAGCCAGTGGTTATTTAATTTTTGGCTTCATTCAGTGGATGACAGTCTCTGAATATTTCAGAGGTCAGGATAGGACGTCTCTGAATATTTCAATTACTACACAGATGTCTAGATACCATCTACTCATTTTTTTTTCTTTAAAAACCATGAAATTGTAAAATTTCAGTTTTGCTTTGATTTGTTAAAAATGACTTCACTGTATGGAATAGTATATGTTTCTAATTAGAATCGGTAAAATTTAAAAAAAAAAAAGAAGAGTAAAAACCATGAAATTGTAGGGGCTGGAGAATGAACATCTTTAGAGAGTTAGGGTTTGGGTGGTTGATTTATGATAACTAGACCATCACCTTAAAACATCACAGATGGTGAATTTATCATTTTGTAGCCTCATTGGGCACACTTTTTGAAAAGGAATATTGACCAAGTACATTGTGCTGAATAAATGATTAAGATGATGTTCGTTTCAACAACCTTACTTTGTATTGCAGGAATGGGAAGAAGAATTGAAAGTGCTTATAAAACACTGTAAAAAAGATGATGACCTGGATGATACTGAAGATGGAGAAGATACTGAAAGTGACAGTGCAAATGCAAAGATAAGAGCAGTGTATGGAGAAGATGGACTGAAGAAAACTTTCTCTGAATTGTCTAAAGAAACAAATGATATCTATAAAACCTATAGAAAACAAATCTCAGCTAACACCGTAAGCATTTGGTTTGTCATGTTTGTGTTTTGGATTAAGTGGGCTCAATTGATCGATGGATTTTTTAAAATTTTTTAATACCACATTTTCAGTGATTATAAAAAGGTTTTTACTGTTAGCTAAATATTACTTACTATTTTAATACTTTTTAAAGCACAATTAAGTTTATGTACACAGCTTTGTTTTACTCAGGCTCAGTAAAAATATAATTTAGAACTTTCTTAATTATTAGATTAATCTGAAATGCAAATTCTTATGCTTTTACTTCATTATTTTCACATGAATTGCACCAGTATAAAGACATAACATTATATCGTGATTCTTCCTACCTCACTGATAGGATGCAATTTGTTCAAGTAAAGGGCTTTAAATTAGAAAATGCAGTGGTTACTCAGGGAGTTCCATAGGGTTCTGTTTTGGGGCCCGTTTTTTTTTCTTATTTACAACTTCCCAATAGGTAGTATCTTTCGGCACCATGGTATAAAATTTCATTGTTACGCTGATGACACATAACTATATCTATCCACTAAATCCACTTATGCTTTCTCTCCAGATACTCTTATGGCATGTTTCCAAGACATAATGTCATGAAGTCATGAATGACTCCCAATTGTCTCTAATAAAATAGCAATAAAACTGAGGTGCTACTCATTGGTTCTAAATCCACACTTGCTAAGGTTCTGCTAACCATTCTTCTATTTTAATTAACAAAATTAACACAAACCTAATATTAAGAGCCTGGGTGTCATTCAAGACAGTATCCGCTCTTTTTCTTCCTATAGAAATAATGCTTCTTGGACTGCCTTCTTCCATCTCCAAAACATTTCTAGACATCCTGTTCTTACGCAGCACAGTACTGAAGTATTGGTTAATGTTCTAGTCACCTCATATATAGATTACTATAATGCAATTCTATCTGGCATCCCACAAAAACATACCCATCACTTACAACTTCTTCAAATTCTGCTGCCAAGATAATAACCTCCTGTTCTAAATCCACTGCACATATTACACCTATTCTCTCTCAACTTCACTGGTTCCCTGTTAACTACAGAATACAATACAAAATACCACTCTTAAGATTTAAAGCTTCCCCCTACCTCACTGATCTCCTACAGACTTCCACTTCCTCTCGCTTACTCAGATCCTCATCTGCAGCTTTACTTTCTGTACCACACATCAAACTCTGTGCTATGGGAGCTCGAACATTCTCTCAATGTGCTCATCAAGACTGGAACTCTCTTCACTCTCATATCTGTCAACTGGACTCAATAACACATTTTAAAACTGACCTCAAAACTTATCTTTTCAAACTGGCATATCAACTATACATTTAACACTCTTACTGCCTGTTATCTCTATGTTTGCTACTACCCATCCATCCATCCATTATCCAACCTGCTATAACCTAACTACCTCTGTACCTTATTGCTTTTTGATTTTATCATTCTCCTTGTTTTTATTTTATTGTAAGGTGACCTTGAGTGTTAAGAAAGGTGCCTATTAAATAAAATGTATTATTATTATTATTTACTTCTTTCAGGCACTCGAATTGTTTGAGAGGATAAATCCCTTTATAAGGTCAGCCAGCCAGTCATTTTCTAACTCACTTAGTCTGGAACAGGGTTGCGGGGTTCAAAAAATAGAACATTCTGTTCTTACTGGCCTCTGGTAAAAGTTGTTAAAATTTATGTACCAAAAACCTGTGACCTACCAGATCGAAGTCGTACTGGTTGATCTTCCTGGAACTGGAGATTCAAATAAACAGAGAAATGAAATGTGGAAGGAGGTATGCATCTTATTTGATTTAATTACTTCCTGTTTTTAACTCCTTTATTACATAATAATAAATGCCTTTTGTGTATTCCTCAAATAGTGTATTAGCAGGTGTAATTCTATTTGGGTTGTTATGGAAATGAACCGAGGAGACTCTGACAAAAATGCATTAGAAATCTTGAATACAGTGCTGAAAGACATTGCCTGTAGAGGACAGTGCCAAAATATAATCGCTATCTGCACCAAAACAGACGAATATGGCATTCAAAGGTGAATTGTGATTTTAAATTTGTGAAAATTATAAATTTGAAAATCTATTCTTAGCTTAATTTAAAATATTTTTTACATTCCTTTCCCAGTAATCATAATGTACATGGTATTCCAAGACAAGCAGTAAGTAGATTTTGTATATTTCACGCATTTAGCAAACATATAAATAATATGTAAAGCATTTGTATTTCAGTTTCTTGTAAGCAACATAGTTTTTATACTAAATGTTGAATTACATATTTGAGCAATGACCATATTTACTTCAGATAAGTAGATATTATTCATAATATTAGAATTAAAGTTGATATTTATTTTAAAATATTACTGGAATCATTAAAAAAGGCTCATTTGATTTCTAGGTAAAAGTATGGAATAATATTGTAACTTTGAATATATCTATTTACAGAACTCATGTAATGACAATACATTCAAAGCACAGATTATACGTAAAAGAAATACTGAAGTCAAGCAGAATGTGATTGACAAATGGAACAAACAAGTAAAGGTATGCATTTATTGGATCGATGCATGTACTGTGTAATATATAAAATACAAGAAATGACAAAAGTACCTCTCAAAAAATGGGAACATTTGAAAGAAGAGACATTGAGTTTTCTAATAAATTAAGCATAAAATGTTCAATGTAAATATTTTCTGTTATAAGCCTCTGATGGCATAGTGCCTTGTTTTGTGTATGTGATTTGAACAGTAAGAGGTCTAGAGGACAGAAGAAAAAAAAAAAACTATATTGATGAAATGCTGGTGAAACACAAAATCTGCTGGGGTTTCAAAACCAAAAGATTGCACAGCCCCTACTGGGCATTGTACCTAACATAAATGTATTTAAGTAGTTCTATTTTTTAAGCTTCGTACTAGAAGATTTGATGCAGTGGGTCTCATTTACATCAGTAGTATCTGCTATTAATTGAACATCACACACGGCAGCATGGTACTCTGATCAAATGATGGTGGTGTTCACAAAATGGAAAAAAACAGAGAAAAGCAGATATTAATAATGAATGAAAATTCATGGATAAACAAAATATTTAAAGAATTCAAATACTGCTATACTCCACTGTATTAGCCTGGAATGTCTCAATTGGTTATTCCAGATTGTTGTTGCTTCTTTTATACTTAGCTTTGGAATAATAAGCAAAACTTAGCTTTGGAATAATAAGCAAATTACTATTAGAAGATCAAAGGTTACAACTGGGAATGGAAGGGCAGGCACTCCAAAATATAGGAAGAATATTTATAGCTTTATATACTATTTATAGCATTTTAAAGTTATTTCTAAAGAACACACGTGTACTGAGGCTAAAACCAGTGAGATGTTCTCAAATTTAAATTTTTCTGCTTCAGATTCTTGCTGCTGCTGCATTTTGAGCTAACTGCAGCCTATTAATGTCTTTATTTAGAAGAAATGCATTTAGTTGGCTAAAACAAAACTGTGAATTAATTTCTTAGCATCTTACAATTTTATAAGAGATCTAAATGAAAAAAAACACAATTTAAAGATCAAGTCAGAGTCAATGATTACAACTGAATTATTTTTTTACCAACAACTTAAATTTCGTATTTTTATTTTATTTTTCCTTATTTATCTTAAGGAAGTTACTACTCATCCATTAAAAAACAGACAGTTATTATGTAAGACTGCCCAAAGCTTCAGGTTCTTCAGGTTCTATAGCAGCGCTTCCGATAGTGCTTGCACCCTTAAGGTGCAAGCAGTGGCGTAGGAAGGTGGTTGTGGTGGGTGCGGCCGCACCGATTACTAGCTCTGAGGGGTGAAATAAAAATTGCCGGTTTTGTATTAATGCGCCTTTTCTTACATAAAATAACATGTCAAATAATTTACATGGGCTTTAATAATCCCTAATTGCAGCAAATTGCAGGTAAATGATGTGATGCAGTAATGATTTAGTATTATTGTGTGGTGCATGGGGAGGGGTGTTCTGTCTCATTTCTTTTGAATTGTGCTGGTTCTCAAGTAAGCAAACAACTGGTCCTGTGACTCATTGTCTCATCCCCTGCCACAGATATATCATCGCCCCAAATCGTTCTGTGCAACAAGATGATATTTGTAACCCGAACATCATAATAATACAGTCGACGAAAACGTTTTAGACAGTGGGGTGGATAGGTATTGTCCACTCTAGAACTGACTATAAAGTAAACAAGTTTACTTTAGGATTGTTCTACAGTGAACAGACAATATCTCCCAACCCATCCCACTATCTTAAGGCCCCTATATATATAGAGCCGGGACACATACAAAATCATGTGTCACAATTCTGGTTAATTGCCCGATTTGGCGTAATTTTTGGTGACAAATCAGAGGCCAAGAAGGGGCAGTATTGGGAAATTATCATTGGCGCTCTCTTGATTTGGCTCGTTATTGCCTTTATTTTACGCCGCCAAGACGGTACTTTTAAACGATATTTTTCAAATTTTTCGATGCTTCTTCGGTTTTCCTTGAAATTCATGTCGAAAATCTATGAAAACTTAAATGTGTGCATGATTTATTGTTCCAATTTCGATGTATTTTCGAGATGTGTTGTTCATAAGACTTCAATAGTGATACCGCTTTTGGCGATTTATTCCTATCTGGCTCCAAATACATTTACAAAATAATTAACATTATCACCTCTTAACCAATTGAATAAAAAATTGATTTCTTAATAAATTTCATTTTATATTTTGGTGGACATGGGGTGACAAGATTAAACTCCACACGGGTGCCACCAGACCTTGCTATGCCACTGGGTGCGAGCAACTGTTGCTGGGGTGCCAGAATCCATTGAGGAAGAAAAATGAAAAACATTATTTGTATAAAATCTTAATTTATCTATCCATTCCTAAATAATTAAATGGGCAGGCTATTTCGTATCAGTGCAATATGCTGCTTGTTAAAATGCATGACTTCCACTCTTACGCACTTAGTGCTGCGTGGGTATTATGAACTATCAGATCTGTTCAAGTTCTATTTAAATTTTAAATATAAGTAAATTTCATTTAGTCGACAGAAATATCTTTGTAGGAATGTAAGTTAAATTCAACTTACATTCCTACCAAAGATATTTCTGTCACTAAATAGAAAATACTTATATCCAAATAGAACTTGAAAAGATATATTTTATTTAATCTGACCGTGCATTTTAGATCAACTTGACGCCGCACTACATGGAGCCCGTGTGCTATTGTGCTCGCCTGCCTGCCTCAATAAGTCACCATCAGCTCTTACTTTTTACCGCTCATTTAATCATGGCTAGTCCAAAAATTTAGAAAATGGAAGGAGGATTACACTGAGTATGGCTTTACCAAAACAATTATTGATGGAGAATAAAGTATCCATTATTCATAAAGTTTCAATTGGTGATCTGTTTTTCTGTGTTAACCTCATATTTTTCATACTTCTTCTCAAACGAAGGGGTGCAAAATCGGCCTCGTCTGTCACAGGTGCGAGGGTAAAATGAATCAAGCTGTTCTATAGATACTGTAAATAAAGCAGTATGTCATCTGCATATCTGTGGTAATTCACTTTGTGTTACGAGATAATCTTTCCTCATGACAGCATGTGCATTAATGATGTGAAGTGAAACATGAAGCTTTTGCAGAACATTTCAAACAAAAATTAGCAATATTAGATGTAACTGTATCCCTCTAAAGTTGATCCCTGTTCAACCAACCTCAGCATGCTGATCTCAGTGAATTAAATTCCATTACTCAGATAAAGTTAACTAAGGTTAATACATTAATTACTCAAATTAAACCTTACACTTGTGTTCGCATACCCGGTTCCAACAGACTTTTTCAAAAAAGTCTCTGATATGCTAATTGACCATGTACTTTACATAAATGACTTTATTACATACTGGTGTCTTCACAGATTCTATAAAGGCTTCAGTAATTAAATCCCTATTTAAGAAAAATGTTCTAGACCCCTTTGTCTTTGAAATTTTAGATCAGTTTCAAACCTTGCTTATTAAAGTAAAGTGCAAGTCAAAGCAGTAATTAAATAAGTATTCTATTCTTGGCAAGTTTCAGTCAGGTGTTAGACCAAATCAGGGCACAGCAGCTGCATTTATTAAAGAAATAAATGAGTTGCAGGTAATGCTGACACACAAATAACATATTGTGAACTTGGACCCGGACACAGACAGACGGACATCCTTGTTTCACCACACACTGTTTATTTACAATAATATTTACAATAATCACGTGCTCAAACCCCAGTGCCTCTTGCGATTCCCCAATGTCCAGGCCACACAGTCCTGTGCCTCTTTTTCCTCCTGGCCGCCTCCAGTCCTCACTCCAGCTCCGCCCTCTTCCACCCAGACTTCCACTAATGACCAGAGGAGGCGCCCTTTTATAGGAACCGGATGGGCTCCAGCTGCTTCCCGCAATCTCCATGCTGACACACCCCGTGTGGCAAAGTGCCGCTGCGCACCCGAAGCTGTCCAGGTGTCCCTGTCGTCTTCCTCCCGGCACTTCCTGGTGTAGCGGAAGTGCCCGCTCCGGATAATAAGGCACTGGGGCGCCGCCTGGCGTGGCCACGGACCCCTACAGTGCTGGGCTTCCAAGCCTCTACCCAGGCCTCCAGTATAACCAGGACGGACGCCTCGGTCTGGAGGAGGCACAAGCCCTCCTCTGGTCCTCCTGGCGTCCCGGCCCGGCTCCAGCCCCGGCCGGGGACCACACGGGATATACGCTAAGCGAGGACACGTGGGTCCAACGGCACTTCCCGAAGGGCAGCACGCCCCCAGAGAGGGTCCTACTTCTGCCCCCAGGGTCCAACATGGCACCCTGGGACATCCGTCTTCAGCACCCTCCGCGCAACGCGTGCCCCTCTGGTCTGCGCCAGCGCTCGTCCCTGCCGCCCCCACCGGGCTGGGTCACCTTTGACCTCCCAGCGTGGAGCCCTCCCGCCGGGGGCTTCGGCCTGTGGAAAAGAAAAGGAGGGCCAGAAGCACTGCCAGGACACTCACCCCGAGGCCCTGTCAGTCTCTGTACCGCAGTGCTCTTGCCCCCTCCGACAGCCCCCACTTGCCTGCTTGAGTCCTCCGCCACAGGTTCCATGCCTGTCCTCCCGCTGTCCACGGACCGCTCTTGCAGGCAGCTCGCCCAGCCGCCTAAGGAATTCCCTCTGCCCCTGCAGAGGATGGCTTCTCCGGGCACTCGCCCCCAGCGACGCCCCTTCCTATCGGAGGTCCCAGCATTCACCTCCTTCTTCTCTTGGACACCTTGACGGTCTGGGTCTGAGCATGGCAACAGCTCAAATCCAGTCCCGTCTGCGCCCTGCAGAGCGACAGGAGACTGCCGCGGGCTTGGAGCGCAGGGCGCTAGGACCCAGGGCACTCATCAGCCCCTGTCCTGCCAGCGCCTGCGTGCTCGCTCTCCTCGCCGATCGGCCGCCTGCACCGCCCGCCCGCTGTGGGGATCGCTACTTGAAGTCGGTCCTCCTTAAATAAGTCAACCATGTTCGGCGGATCCCCTTTATGCTTTACGGGACGATACTACTCACCTTCCCCGTGGTGTCCCGATTGCCAAAGGCTCCAACGCCGCGCCGATCCTCCGTCCAGATGCAGCGCTCTCCCACGCCACTGCCTTCCCCCTCAGCTGCTCCAAATGGAGCACGCGAGATCACCCAGCACCTGCTCCAAGGACTCGACTCGGCGGGCCAAGAGATTCCTCCGGCTCACGCCGAGCCGCTGGTGGAAACAATGAGACAGACGCCGGTGAGCTTACCTGTCCATCAGCTCCACTCGACGCCTGCCTCCTGTGGGCCACTCCCTCCACCCAATCGGGTCCCTTCTAGGCACGAGACTGGCGTTCCTTGGTCCCACCTCCATCCAATCATTGGCGGGCACACAAGACACACCAGCCAATCCCGTGCCTGTCAGCGGCGGGACATCCGCCCGCGCCATCTTGTCTCCCCTGCTCTGGGTGCGGTGGCGTGCCTCCTCGCAGCTTCGCGAGCTGCGGCGATTCTTTGAGCCGCAGCTCCGATTCGCATTTCGCCTCCTCTTCTGCCACCGCCGCGCTGCCGACAGCCCGTGGCCCGGCGTGCTCCTGCCATGGACGCTGATCCGGATCGTCCCTCCCTGTAGAAAAGGTAAGCGCGACCCCGAAGGGCCGATTACTGCAGGGCAGGGCACTTACCTCCCGGATCCCGTCATGCCGCAGGCCCCTGCCTCGGTGTGGCCTTCGCGCCGCAACGCCGCCTGGCTGTCTGTCCTGACAGCGCAACCTCGGAGCCCGCTCGGCGCCTGGCAACGGCTGTTCTTCCTCCGCACCCGGGATGGCCATTCTGGCGGTCGCGCGGTCTCTAGCGAACGCTCCGCTGGGGTTGTGCACGGGCGCTCCTGCGGCCAGTGTGTGGGGTCCGCTGCTGCGCCGGGCCGTTCACAGACTTTTGTTTGAAAGGAAATGCAGGTCCCCGTCTTGTACCAGACGGCCCATCCATGCATCTACTCACGCCACTGTGAACTTGGACCCGGACACAGACAGACGGACATCCTTGTTTCACCACACACTGTTTATTTACAAATATATTTACAATAATCACGTGCTCAAACCCCAGTGCCTCCAGCACCGATTCCCCAATGTCCAGGCCACACAGTCCTGTGCCTCTTTTCCTCCTGGCCGCCTCCAGTCCTCACTCCAGCTCCGTCCTCTTCCACCCGACTTCCACTAATGACCGGAGGAGGCGGCCCTTTATAGGAACCCGGATGGCTCCAGCTGCTTCCCGCAATCTCCCGTGGACACACCCCGTGTGGTAAAAGTGCCGGCTGCGCACCCGAAGCCGGCCCAGGTGTCCCCTGTCGTTTTCCCCCGCACTTCCTGGTGTAGCGGAAGTGCCCGCTCCCGGATAATAAGGCACTGGGCGCCGCCTGGCGGTGGCCACGGCCCCTACAGGGCTGGGCTTCCAAGCCCTCTACCGAGGCCTCCAGTATAACCAGGACAGACACCCCTTTCGGTCTGGAGGAGGCACAAGCCTCCTCTGGTCCTCCTGGCCACCACACGGGATATACTGGCATCGGGTGCTGCCTGGCGGTGGCCACGGGTCCCTACAGGCTGGGCTTCCAAGCCCTTTAACCAGGCCCCCAACATAACCAGGACGACGCCCTCGCGGTCTGGAGGAGGCACAAGCCCTCCTCTCGTCCTCCTGATGCGTCCCGGGCTCCAGCACCGCGGGGACCACAATATTTATTCTTGTTCTCTTAGACCTCACTGGAACTTTTGACAGCATAAACCACAGGTTTCTGATAAATTAGGATTTCAGTCTTAACAGGTACAGCTGGGGGATACATAATTCACCACAAAGATCTGTTCTGAGTCCAGTTTTCAGGAAACATTCCAATGATTGAATTTGATTCAGAAGATGGCCAACAGTTGAAAATAAAACTTTGAATTTTAGATAATATGTGGCTGATTCACAAGACAGACTGCTCTGTTGCAGTCAGTTCTATGTGCCTTCAATATTTCCTAATGGACTGTAATTTAATTTCCCCCCATTTGCATGACATCATTAAACTCAAGCTAAGCAGGCTAAAGAATTAGTCCCCTACTTTGAGAGGAGTATATGTATATCAATAGGTAATATCCAATTAGTTGTGATCTAGTTTGCATACTGTCCCTATGTCATTTATTTTCAGGCTTTCCAGTTTTCTTTCACAACCCAAAGGAATACTGTTAGGTTCATTGGTGTCTTTTAACTGGCCCTAAAAGGAGTGTGTGTGTGCGTGTGTGTGTGTGTGAGCATCAGTAAGACAAACTAGAGAGTCGTGTTCCAAAGTTCATAATTTGTGTCTGAAGCAGCTGGAATGAGCTGTGACACCTCACAAAATCGATGTACAGCTATACACATGTGATCATATGATGTCATGCAGCAGATGTTAAGTAAGCAATGACTTTGTTAGTCCTGCCATTCAAAATATAGTTTATATATGTTTAAAAATTCAGTCTCTAATGTTTAATTTTCAGAAACTGCACCGTGAGGAGAGTGCTCTAGAAAGTCCCATTGAAGTGTTTACAGTGAGTTCTAAGGAGTACTGGAATATCAAACAAGGAAATGTGAACATCTTAACATTTGAAGAAACTGGTAAGGCTGTGTAAAATAAGTAAAATGAGTTATTTTCTCCATTTCCTGAGATATAGTATAAAATAGATATTTAACATTGTTCTATACTACGTAAGATTGATCATAACAGTTTTAATTACCTAAAATATATACAATTCAAATTTTGTTCACATATATGTAACATCTTATAAATTAGTGCAAGAGAAGTAATGTTTCCAAAATAATACAAACATTTAGAAGGGAGAACTTAACAACATACCATTAATTTTAAATTTCATTTAGTCAGACTGGCTAAATCAATTCTGTTGTTGACAAAACTAATAATTCAAAGTCAAATACCATATTCTGCTTTATTGTTTATAGAGATCCCCAAATTGAAAGAGCATTTGAAGGCTATCCATGTCATCCAGACCAAGAAAGCAGTAAAAGATTATGTTTCTGAGGTGTCTGGGGTTATATCTTTCCTTAATGTTCCCAAGGAAAACGCAGAACAGAAGGTATGTCTTTGTTTAATTAAAGCAACACCCTTTAAATGATCTGAGGTCACTCTCACTTTGAATGTAAAATAGGTGTGCTAAAAATGCACACACCAAAACATGGCATACTCACATCTGTTTGCAATTTACCATTGAATGAATGCAAAAAAAAACTTCATTATTAAAAACATTTTAATTAGTTTAATTTTACAGATTTGAGCATTGTGAGTTCCTAGATTTTATTTTTCAGTTACTATTTCTACATCCTCTCCTAAAACAGTAAGGTGTAAACATACCAATTTTCACCTTCTAAAGTCAAATATCACATCTTTAATTTTTTTGTATTGAAATCATTGTAGTCATTATTACACCAACTGACTAAACAGTCAAAGCAATGGCCTTCATCCTCCCCAGATACTGTATGTATCTTCTCACCATAGTATCATCAGCATACTAAATAATGGAACAGTCAGGACACTGGTAGAGTATAATAATAAAGGCAACAGAACACAGCCTCAAGGAGCCAATTTGTTTAAAGGAATGAACTTTAAATAAATGTCCTGTACTGTCAGAGAGTAATTCAAAAGAAAACCCTGAATCCAACTTGTAACAATATAAATTTACATTCATATTGTTTAGTTTCTCAACTAATATATAAAGTCAGATAGTACTGAATGTTGAAGAAAAATTTAGAAATAGTACTCTGAAACAGGAGCTAGGCTTATAAAGAAAATGGTAGATATCACATAAAAAACCAAGCAGTGTTCCCTCTATACATCATTTTACTTATTAAGCAAATGAATATCTACCTGGAAAAGGCTTAGTCTTTGTTGTTAATTTTGGTTACAATATTTCTTATAAACTACAGACACAAATGAATGGATTTTAATGCACATTTAATTATTCAGCCACTATATTTAGTAATAAATGCTCTGGAAAATTATGCAGAATAAAAGTAGTTAATAAAAGGTGTGACATAACTCACAATACACTACTCTATCCTTGGATTAACCAAACTAGAGGAAAATCTTAACATGTTGTCAGGTGCAGGAATGACAGATGACTTAATGCTAATGCAAATTCCTGGTTTAAAAATAAGGAAAAGTAAATGAAAGTAACACTCATCTTGGCATGATTGCCCTGGCTCGTGACTCAAGACAAAAAAGAAAGAATTTAAATGAGTCAATGCTTTCAGAAGCTCCATCTAGCAGTTAGTGCATTAGTCAAATGACCCCGCCTTCCAAAAGCCTGGAGACCTTATAAATGGTGAACGAGACGGGGTGTCACCCAGCCAGCATGTTCATGCAGGGCCCACATAGGTTTCAAGTGGGTTATGCGGGATTTATCTGGGCAATGGGATGTGAATGGACTATATCTAGGGCTGGGCTTGAGTCCCACAAGGGCAACCAAACTGGGTGTTGATGGGCTATCACATGGGTTGTTAAATGAAGTATCTATTTGTGCACTAATAATAATAAAAATCTATATATATAATTCACTAAGGCAAGACAACCATGGACTAAGGCAAGACAACCATGGAAAGCACGCCGGAAGGGGCGTGGATTTACTAAGCCGCCACAAGTGAGACACCTATGGGCATGCGCAGGAAGGAGCCATGCCCACCAACCCAAGACCATTGGATACAACGCACAACTCGCAGAGCCAGCCCACCAACTCAGACACGCGACACAGAAAAATGCCGTCATTTATATTCGTCTGTCGTAGAGGCAACATGCAGCTCCGACCCACGCTGACTGTTAAGTAGAGGCATGTTTCTCGCAGAGGTGAATCGCCATATGCAGCGTGTAAAGCGGTTAGCGAGGGTATCCCATGGGATCCTTAAAACATTCCTTTACAACTGAGGTTTAAACACAATGAAGTAAGCAGTCTTTAAAAACAAGTTTTCGGTTACGACGCGCACCACGTGCACCATAGCACACTGTTTTACATGATACATACAGCAATTCGCTTCCGCAACAAACATCGCCTTCTTAGATGCTCCTGCACTTTGTACACATCCACCTCGCTACCTGTCCTCTGTTTCATTACCGCCTCACCTGCTTCACCAATGTAGGCCCTGCAACAGTCAAGACGCTCTCTCAGCAGCTGAACTTCTCTGTGCTTGACCGGTTCACACAGAGGCAACATACACGACGGCAGGACTATCTAAGAAGAGGCATGTTTGTCACGGATGTAAATCGCTGTATGCGGCGTAAAACAGTTTGTTTGTCGCGATATGAATCGTTGTATGCAGCATGTAAAACAGTTTCGAGGGGTTTCCCATGGTCTTAGACTCGGTGGCCAGGTCTCTGTCAGTTGCTCTTGCGATCGGGCACATGACCAGGCAGTGTGTATGCTTCGAGTGTGAGGGTGGATGCAACAGGACCATCTAAGAAAAATCATGTCGCTGCTGTGAATCGCTGAATGCAGTGTGTAAAACAGTTTGTTTGTCGCAGATGTGAATCGCTGTATGCGGCGTGTAGAGCAGTTTCGCGAGAGGTATTCCATGGTCTTGAGTTGGTGGGTGTCTCTGTTAGTTGCTCTTGCGGCGGGCACAGACCAGGCAGTGTGTTCTAAAGCGTGGGTGGACGCGACAGCACCATCTAAGAAGATTCATATTTGTCGCAGATGTGAATCGCTGTATGCAGCGTGTACAACGCTGTATTGTATGTTGCCCTCTCCAGAGTTACATCTTTTCATTCACCTACAGTCGTATACACAATGAAGTAAGCAGTCTTTAAAAACTGAGTTTTCGTTACGACTCACGACAGCGTGACCATAGCAAACTGTTTTACACGCTACATACAGTAATTCGCATCCACGACAAACATGCGTCTTCTTAGATGTTCCTGCACTTTGTACACACCCCCCTCCCACCTCGCTACTACCGTGGTCGGGTGTCTTGGTGGATTATATATAGAAAGGCAGCCAAACCGCACAGAGCAATGAAAAGTCTACGTGAGTCACAGGTACATCTGGACTGTGCAAAGAAAACAACGACTCAAGTGACAAGTTGGAGGTGGGCACATGAGCAGGCAGTGCATACTGGACGAAATCAGCAGACTAGCATGATGGAGGGAGGCGAGGTGGGCGCCGCACGGATGATTGTGTGTTGTTTTGTTCCGTGCATTGTTACAATGTTGCTTTTCTTGCTGATTTATTACATTACCAATTTTTCAAATGTTAATTTTTCTCCCTGTGCTTGGTTGGCTAGTATATATATAATATATATTTGCATTTATATAGTGCTTTTCTCACACACACACACAAACACACATATATATATATATATATATATATATATATATATATATATATATATATACAGTGGTGTGAAAAACTATTTGCCCCCTTCCTGATTTCTTATTCTTTTGCATGTTTGTCACACAAAATGTTTCTGATCATCAAACACATTTAACCATTAGTCAAATATAACACAAGTAAACACAAAATGCAGTTTTTAAATGATGGTTTTATTATTTAGGGAGAAAAAAATCCAAACCTACATGGCCCTGTGTGAAAAGTAATTGCCCCTGAACCTAATAACTGGTTGGGCCACCCTTAGCAGCAATAACTGCAATCAAGCATTTGCATTACTTGCAATGAGTCTGTTACAGCGCTCTGGAGGAATTTTGGCCCACTCATCTTTGCAGAAGTGTTGTAATTCAGCTTTATTTGAGGGTTTTCTAGCATGAACCGCCTTTTTAAGGTCATGCCATAGCATCTCAATTGGATTCAGGTCAGGACTTTGACTAGGCCACTCCAAAGTCTTCATTTTTTTTTTTCTTCAGCCATTCAGAGGTGGATTTGCTGGTGTGTTTTGGGTCATTGTCCTGTTGCAGCACCCAAGATCGCTTCAGCTTGAGTTGACGAACAGATGGCCGGACATTCTCCTTCAGGATTTTTTGGTAGACAGTAGAATTCGTGGTCCCATCTATCACAGCAAGCCTTCCAGGTCCTGAAGCAGCAAAACAACCCAGACCATCACACTACCACCACCATATTTTACTGTTGGTATGATGTTCTTTTTCTGAAATGCTGTGTTCCTTTTACGCAGATGTAACGGGCATTTGCCTTCCAAAAGTTCAACTTTTGTCTCATCAGTCCACAAGGTATTTTCCCAAAAGTCTTGGCAATCATTGAGATGTTTCTTAGCAAAATTGAGACGAGCCCTAATGTTCTTTTGCTTAACAGTGGTTTGCGTCTTGGAAATCTGCCATGCAGGCCGTTTTGCCCAGTCTCTTTCTTATGGTGGAGTCGTAAACACTGACCTTAATTGAGGCAAGTGAGGCCTGCAGTTCTTTAGACGCTGTCCTGGGGTCTTTGTGACCTCTCGGATGAGTCGCTCTCTGCTCTTAAGGGGTAATTTTGGTCGGCCGGCCACTCCTGGGAAGGTTCACCACTGTTCCATGTTTTTGCCATTTGTGGATAATGGCTCTCACTGTGGTTCGCTGGAGTCCCAAAGCTTTAGAAATGGCTTTATAACCTTTACCAGACTGATAGATCTCACTACTTCTGTTCTCATTTGTTCCTGAATTTCTTTGGATCTTGGCATGATGTCTAGCTTTTGAGGTGCTTTTGGTCTACTTCTCTGTGTCAGGCAGCTCCTATTTAAGTGATTTCTTGATTGAAACAGGTGTGGCAGTAATCAGGCCTGGGGGTGGCTATGGAAATTGAACTCAGGTGTGATACACCACAGTTAGGTTATTTTTAACAAGGGGACAATGACTTTTTCACACAGGGCCATGTAGGTTTGGATTTTTTTCTCCTAAATAATAAAAACCATCATTTAAAAACTACATTTTGTGTTTACTTGTGTTATATTTGACTAATGGTTAAATGTGTTTGATGATCAGAAACATTTTGTGTGACAAACATGCAAAAGAATAAGAAATCAGGAAGGGGGCAAATAGTTTTTCACACCACTGTATATATATATAGTCGCACAAGGCTGTGGGGCGACCTGGCCGTGATGCCCAGGAGGACCAGAGGAGGGCTTATGCCTTCCCTTTGGGGCCACGGGTACAGAGCTTTAAAGCTCAACCCTCTAGGAGCCCGTGGTCACTGCCAGGGGGATGCACCAATGCCTTGGGAGCCCTGGACCTCAGCACTTCCACCACACCCAGAGTGCTTCCAGGGATGCAGCTGGCACTTCTGCCACATGGGGGGCGCCAATGGAAGATTGCCGGAAGCACCTGGAGCACATCTGGGTGTGTAAAAAGGGCTGCCTCCGCCATTCGATGGCTAGAGTCGGGTGGAAGAGGATGAGGTCTCTGGAGAAGGCAAGAGGAGCCTAAGGAGGAGAAAGGCATTGTTGAGGGCCTGAACTGAGGGTGATTGGTGCTGCGGCACTGGGTTGTGTGTGTCACTGATCTGTATATAGTGTATAATAAATGTGTTGTGCTGCTTAAGAACATGTCTACCTGTCTGTGTCCGGCTGTTCCCCACAATATATATATATATATATATATATATATATATACTAGCAAAATACCCGCTTCACAGCAGAGAAGTAGTGTGTTAAAGAAGTAATGAAAAGAAAAGGAAACATTTTGAAAATAACGTAACATGATTGTCAATGTAATTGTTTTGTCATATATATATATATATATATATATACACACACACATATAAACATATATATATACATATACACATTGTAAAGGACCGAGAGAGACAGTAGCAAGGGTTGGGGTTTTCCGGCCCCGTATATTGTAAATCAGAACAAAAAAAACAGGTCAAAATTATAAACAAACAGTTCATATCGCGCGCCGACTCCTGGCGTCGGCCATTTTATTGGGGAGGAGCGGAAGTGGAGGAATGTCGGGAAGGACCGCAAGGGAGGATGGGAAGGATGGCGTCAGGGCAAGATGGCGGAGGAAGGGCGGAAGTATCGCGACTGCGGTCATCCATGCCTATGGTGCAGGGCGGTCTTTTTCCTATGAGGAAGCAGAGGGAGAAAGTTAATACCCCACCATTCCCTGGCGGCGAGTGGTTTCCCAGGTGCTGTCGAATCAATCCAGGGCCTCCTACTCGCGTCGCGTGACACGATCCCCCTTAGCCCAGGACCGTCAGGTCGGGCGGACCTAACCGAGAGGTCGTGAATACGAGAGAGGGCATCGGCATTGGCCTGAAGGGTGCCCGCCCGATAAGTGACAGTGAACTTATACGGCTGTAAGTCCAGGAACCACCTGGTGACCCAGCGGATTCGACTCTTTGTGCAGGGACATCCACTGAAGTGCAGCGTGATCAGTCACCAGGCGAACGCGACCCAGCAGGTAGTACGGAGGTGGGTCACTGCCCACTTAATGGCCAAGGCCTCCCTCTCCACTGCAGCACGGGTCCCCGGTCCATCAGTTTCCGGCTAAGGTACATCACAGGGTGCTCGACACCATCGGCGCTTTGGCTCAGCACGGCACCCAGGCCTGTGTCCGGCGTCGGTCTGGAGAATAAGCGGAGCCCAAAATGAGGCGTCCGTAACACAGGTGCCGGCGTTAGGGCCTTCTTTAGGTCACTGAACGCGTGTTCTGCTTTGTCGGTCCACACCACGTATAGGGGAGCGCCCTTTTGTCAGGTCAGTCAAGGGTGCTGCTCTTTCGGAGAAACGGGGAACAAACCGGCGGTAGTAACCCCCAAGCCCCAAGAAAGCCTGCACCTGTTTCTTGGTACTCGGACGGGGCCATTCTAAGATGTCTTTCACTTTGGAGCTCTGTGGCCGCACCTGTCCTTGTCCCACGAGGTAGCCTAAATATTTGGCCTCCTTTAATCCAAAAAAACACTTCCGGGGTTTATGCGGAGGCGGCTTTAGCCAGTGTTAGGAGGACAGCTGCGACCTGCAGTAGATGCTCCTCCCAGGTGCGGAATAGATGACAACGTCATCCAGGTAGGCGGCACTATAGGACTGGTGGGGGTCAGCACTCTATCTACCAGGCGTTGGAAGGTCGCGGGCCCGTGCAGCCCAAATGGGAGGACCTTGTACTGCCAGTGCCCGCTAGGGGTGCTAAAGGCCGTTTTCTCCTTTGCGGATGCCGTTAAAGGAATTTGCCAATACCCTTTTGTCATGTCAAGGGTAGTCAGATATCGAGCCGTACCCAGCGCTCAAGGAGGTCGTCAATGCGGGGCATGGGGTAGGCATCGAACTTGGAGATCTGATTCAGGCGTCTAAAGTCATTACAGAACCTCCAGGAGCCGTCTGGCTTGGAGACGAGGACAATAGGGCTGGACCAGGGACTATGGCTCTCTTCAATTATGTCCATGTCAACATACGTTTCACCTCCAGTTCGACCTCTGCGCGTTTTGCCTCCGGGAGTCGGTAGGGCCTCTCCCGGACGATTACCGGGCTCCGTGACTATATCGTGCTCAATCAGCGGTCCGGCGGGTGACTCGCTCACTACCTGGGGATGGCTCGGAGTGTTTGGGCTAACTCCTGCCGCTGCTTGGGGTCAGCTCTTCACCGAGGTTAAGGGCAGTTGTGCTTGCGAAAGGGAGAGTGACCTACGGGGCTGGGAAGCTCCTCTCTATCTCCAGGGCTTTAACAGGTTGACATGATAGATCCTCTCACTTTCGGTCGACGGTTGGGCTGTTTTACCAAATAGTCGGCGAGTCCTTTCTCTCCTTAACCTCGTAAGGCCCTTGCCAGTGGCGAGCAGCAGTGGGAGGTGGGGCGAGCACCATAACTTCGGTCCCGGGCGGAACTCCCTGAGGACGGAGTTGCGGTTGTAACACCGGGCCTGCGCTGCTTGCGCACGAGTCACGTGCTCTTTTAGGAGGGCCTGATCTTTGTGAGTCGGTCGCGGAGTTGCGCTACGCTCAAAATATTAGAGGAGGGAAGAGCCTCGGCCTCCCAGCCTTCTTTTAGGATGTCGAGGATTCCCGGGGTTGTCGCCCGTATAGTAATTCAAAGGGGAGAAGCCGTAGAGGCCTGGGGTACCTCCCGGTAGGCAAAAAGCACGGCGGGAGGAGCTGGTCCCAGTTCCTGCCGTCAGCGCTGACTACCTTGCGGAGCATCTGCTTAAGCGTCTGATTAAATCGCTCGACCAACCCGTCAGTTTGCGGGTGATAGACTGGCGCTTTCAGGTGCTTTATCTGCAGTAATTTGGCCACCTCCTTGAACGTATCCGAAGTGAAGGCGTACCCTGGTCCGTGAGGACCTCCTTGGTATGCCACGCGTGAAACAAGTTAACCAGTTCCCGCGATGCTTTTAGTATTAGCGGGCGCAGGGGAACCGCCTCTGGGTACCGGGTGGCATAGTCCACCATGACCAGGATATACTTGTGGCCACGGGTTGAGGGCTCCAGGGGTCCCACCAAATCGAACCCTATCCTTTCAAAGGGATGTCCACGAGGGGAATAGGGACTAGAGGAGCACGGTCCCTCCTAGGAATCTGGCGGGTCTGGCACTCGGACAGGATTGACAGAACCGCCGGACCTCCTCATTGATCCCAGGCCAGTAAAAGCGGAGCTTAATCCTCTCCAGTGTTTTTCGGCCCGAGGTGGGCCTAGGAGGTGAGCATGTGCCAACTTCGCATATCTCCGCCCGGAAGGTGCGCTGAATTAGCAACAACTTCGCACCTCGCCCTCATGGGTAGCCACTTTCGGTACAACAGATCATTTCAAGGACAAAGAAGGGTTCCGGTGTGGATCCGTCCGCTGTCGAGCTGTTAGGCAGAACAATGCGTTCGGGCAAAGCGCGGGAGTCATCATTCCACTGCTCCCTCTTAAAGGAGGCGGCGTGGACGAAATTGATGGTCCAGGCGCGAGAGGGTCTTGGGGCCTGGGCCGGGGAGTTCCTGGCTAGTCCCTTCTCCGGCGGAATCTTCGGGTCAAGGTCCGTAGCCACGGAAAGGTCCCCCGAGACACCAGCGCCCATAGGGCCTGCCCTTGTGCACGGCGTGGAGGCCGCGGGAGGGTTGCCTTTTCCCCTCATGACAAGATCCAACGAGGCCCCGGGAGCGGCGAATGGCTTACCGCTGATTCTTTTAGACCAGTCTTGTCCCAGGATCACTGGGAAGGGGGGGTCAGGTAACACAGCGACCGTCATTTGGATTGGTTCCCCCTTCCAGGTAAGATAGCAGTGGCGGAGCGATATGACCTAGTCCCCCATGTACACAGGTAACCAACAAATGTTGCTTTAACCACTGTTGCGGTAAGGCAAACGGCGAGCAACAATGGTAATGTTGCTGCGGAATCAAACAAAGCCACCACGGCGTGCCCATTTAGCAACACCACTCCCGTATTCGGACTCGCCAAGGGATGCGGCGGGGTACAATACCTCTCCGTTGATGTCCAGCTGCAGTCCATAGGCTCCGGGGCGATGTGATGGGGGCAGTTTGGCAGCAGGTGGCCGGTCTCGCCACACTTGAAACAGCGGCGGACCCGGCCTCTCTTTGGCTCTGGCTGGCGCTTCTGCAGCGTCGAGGGCTTCGGGGTGGCCGCCCGTCCCTGCGGGTCCAGCGAGCAGGCTTTTCTGACCCCCAAGTGGAGGACCGCCAACTGGCGCTCCAGGGCGTCGAGGAGGCCCGACATGTTTGATAGGCGTGCCCGGACCTGCTGGGCGAGGGAACTGGGCATTGCATTGACCAGGCCTTCACAGGCCACCCGCTCGACGACTTTCCGCCCGTCGGGCTCTCTGGCGTAGCCAGCGGCCCATCTTGCCCCAGAACTTCGAGCGCCTGGGCGCGGCTTTTCGGGTCAAAGACCCAGTTCCGCCATTCGCCGCCTGCTGGCCGGGCTAATGCCGTAGCGGGCCAATATTTTGGGCTTGAGGAGGTCGTAATTAGCGCCTCCTCCTCAGGGAGGTCATAATAGGCCCGCAGCGGGGCCCTTTAGGTATGGCGCCAAGATGGGCGCCCACTCGGACCGCTGCCACTGTTCGGGTGGCCGTCCTCTCAAACATGCCCAGGTAGGCATCGGCGTCCTCGAAGGGCCCGCCGGTACCATAGGAGGCGGCTGCCTGGGCGGGTCTGGTCTCGCCCGTTGGGCTTCCACTAACCTGGCCTTCGTGGCCTCCAGCTCCCGGTTGGTAGCGGCTTGCGCTTGCTGCAGGGCCTGGAGCTGGCGTTCATTCCCTGCAGCACGGTGTTCAGGTCCTGTCCCTCCGTCATTCCGGGATCTCTTATCCTGCCGACTCGCCAGTGTAAAGGACCGAGAGACAGTAGCAAGGGTTGGGGTTTTCCGCCCGTATATTGTAAATCAGAACAAAAACAGGTCAAAATATAAACAAACAGTTCATAATGCGCGACGCCGACTCCTGGCGTCGCGCCATTTTATTGGGGAGGAGCCGGAAGTGGAGGAATGTCGGGAAGGACCGCAAGGGAGGATGGGAAGGATGGCGTCAGGGCAAGATGGCGGAGGAAGGGCGGAAGTATCGCGACTGCGGTCATCCATGTGTGAAAAACTATTTGCCCCTTCCTGATTTCTTATTCTTTTGCATGTTTGTCACACAAAATGTTTCTGATCATCAAACACATTTAACCATTAGTCAAATATAACACAAGTAAACACAAAATGCAGTTTTTAAATGATGGTTTTATTATTTAGGGAAAAAAATCCAAACCTACATGGCCCTGTGTGAAAAAGTAATTGCCCCTGAACCTAATAACTGGTTGGGCCACCCTTAGCAGCAATAACTGCAATCAAGCGTTTGCGATAACTTGCAATGAGTCTTTTACAGCGCTCTGGAGGAATTTTGGCCCACTCATCTTTGCAGAATTGTTGTAATTCAGCTTTATTTGAGGGTTTTCTAGCATGAACCGCCTTTTTAAGGTCATGCCATAGCATCTCAATTGGATTCAGGTCAGGACTTTGACTAGGCCACTCCAAAGTCTTCATTTTGTTTTCTTCAGCCATTCAGAGGTGGATTTGCTGGTGTGTTTTGGGTCATTGTCCTGTTGCAGCACCCAAGATCGCTTCAGCTTGAGTTGACGAACAGATGGCGGACATTCTCCTTCAGGATTTTTGGTAGACAGTAGAATTCATGGTTCCATCTATCACAGCAAGCCTTCAGGTCCTGAAGCAGCAAAACAACCCCAGACCATCACACTACCACCACCATATTTTACTGTTGGTATGATGTTCTTTTTCTGAAATGCTGTGTTCCTTTTACGCCAGATGTAACGGGACATTTGCCTTCAAAAGTTCAACTTTTGTCTCATCAGTCCACAAGGTATTTTCCCAAAAGTCTTGGCAATCATTGAGATGTTTCTTAGCAAAATTGAGACGAGCCTAATGTTCTTTTTGCTTAACAGTGGTTTGCGTCTTGGAAATCTGCCATGCAGGCCGTTTTGCCCAGTCTCTTTCTTATGGTGGAGTCGTGAACACTGACCTTAATTGAGGCAAGTGAGGCCTGCAGTTCTTTTAGACGTTGTCCTGGGGTCTTTTGTGACCTCTCGGATGAGTCGTCTCTGCGCTCTTGGGGTAATTTTGGTGGGCCGGCCACTCCTGGGAAGGTTCACCACTGTTCCATGTTTTTGCCATTTGTGGATAATGGCTCTCACTGTGGTTAGCTGGAGTCCCAAAGCTTTAGAAATGGCTTTATAACCTTTACCAGACTGATAGATCTCAATTACTTCTGTTCTCATTTGTTCCTGAATTTCTTTGGATCTTGGCATGATGTCTAGCTTTTGAGGTGCTTTTGGTCTACTTCTCTGTGTCAGGCAGCTCCTATTTAAGTGATTTCTTGATTGAAACAGGTGTGGCAGTAATCAGGCCTGGGGGTGGCTACGGAAATTGAACTCAGGTGTGATACACCACAGTTAGGTTATTTTTAACAAGGGGGCAATTACTTTTCACACAGGGCCATGTAGGTTTGGATTTTTTTCTCCTAAATAATAAAACCATCATTTAAAAACTGCATTTTGTGTTTACTTGTGTTATATTTGACTAATGGTTAAATGTGTTTGATGATCAGAAACATTTTGTGTGACAAACATGCAAAAGAATAAGAAATCAGGAAGGGGCAAATAGTTTTCCTGGATTGATTCGATAGCACCTGGGAAACCATTAGCGCCAGGGAATGGGGGGTATTAACTTTCTCCCTCTGCTTCCTCATAGAAAGAAAGACCTTCCTGCACCATAGGCCTGGATTGACCGCAGTGCGATACTTCCGCCCTTCCTCCGCCATCTTGCCCTGGCGTCATCCTTCCCATCCTCCCTTGCGGTCCTTCCCGGCATCCCTCCACTTCCGGCTCCTCCCCAATAAAATGGCGCGCGCCAGGAGTGGCGTCGCGCATATGAACTGTTTGTTTATAATTTTGACCAGTTTTTGTTGTATTTACAATATACGGGGCGGAAAACCCCAACCCTTGCTACTGTCTCCTCGGTCCTTTACAAGTGGCGTAGTCGGCAGGATAGAGATCCCGGAATGCGGAGGGACAGGACCTCAACACGTGCTGCAGGCCATGAATGACCAGCTCCAGGCCTGCAGCTGCGCAAGCCGCCACCACCGGGAGCTGGAGGCCACGAAGGCCAGGTTAGTGGAAGCCCAACGGGCGAGACCAGACCCGCCCAGGCAGCCGCCTCATCCTTGTCCGATGGGCCCTTGGAGGGCGTCGATGCCTACCTGGGCATGTTTGAGAGGGCGGCCACCGGAGCGAGTGGCAGCGGTCAGTGGGCGTCCATCCTGGCGCCATACCTGAAGGACCAGCGCTGCGGGCCTATTATGACCTCCCTGAGGAGGAGGCGCTAATTACGACCTCCTCAAGCCCGAAATACTGGCCCGCACGGCATTAGCCGGGCCAGCAGGCGGCGAATGGCGGAACTGGGTCTTTGACCCGAAAAGCCCTTCAGCGCCCAGGCGTTGAGTTCTGGGGCAAGATGGGCGCTGGCTACGGCCAGAGAGCCCGGCAGGCGGAAAGTGGTCGGCGGGTGGCCTGTGAAGGCCTGGTCAATCGATGCCCAGTTCCCTCGCCCAGCAGGTCGGGGACCGCCTACCAGAACATGTCGGGCCTCCTCGGCGTCCTGGAGCGTCAGTTGGCGGTCCTCCGACTTGGGGGTCAGAAAAGCCTGCTGCGGGAACCGGCAGGGGCGGGCGGCCACCCGAGCCCCCTCGGCAGCGCTGCAGAAGCGCCAGCCAGAGCCAGAGAGAGGCGGGTCCGCGCGCTGTTTCAAGTGTGGCGAGACCCGTCACCTGCTGCCAAACTGCCCCATCACATCGCCCGGAGCCTATGGACTGCAGCTGGACGTCATCGGAGAGGTATTGTACCCGCCGCATCCCTTGGCGAGTCGAATCGGGAGTGGTGTTGCTAAATGGAGCGCGCCGTGGTGGCTTTGTTTGATTCCGGCAGCAACATTACCATTGTTGCTCGCCGCTTTGTCTTACCGCAACAGTGGTTAAAACAGCATTTGTTGGTCACCTGTGTGCATGGGGGACTAGGTCATATCGTTCAGCTCACTGCTATGTCACCTGGAAGGGGAACCAATCCAAATGGCGGTCGCTGTGTTACCTGACCCCCTTCCCAGTGATTTTGGGACAAGACTGGTCTAAAAGAATCAGCGGTAAGCCATTCGCGCCGGGGCCTCGTTGGATCTTGTTATGAGGGAAAAGGCACCCCTCCGCGGCCTCCACGCCGTGCACAAGGGCAGGCCCTATGGGCTGGTGTCTCGGGGACCTTTCGTGGCTACGGACCTTGACCCGGAAGATTCCGCGGAGAAGGGACTAGCCAGGGAACTCTTCCGGGCCCAGGCCCCAAGACCCTCTCGCGGCCTGGACCATCAATTTCGGTCCGCCGGCCTCCTTTAAGAGGAGCAGTGGAATGATGACTCCCTGCGCTTTGCCGGAATGCGTCGTTCTGCCTAACAGCTCAACAGCGGGACGGATCCACACGCGGGAACCCTTCTTTGTCCTTGAGAATGATCTGTTGTACCAGTGGCTACCCATGAGGCGAGGTGCGGAAGTTGTTGCTAATTCAGCGTACCTTCCGGCGGAGATATGCGAGTTGGCACATGCTCACCTCCTAGGCCCACCTCGGGGCGAAAAACACTGGAGAGGATTAAGCCCGCTTTTACTGGCCTGGGATCAATGAGGAGGTCCGGCGGTTCTGTCAATCCTGTCCGGAGTGCCAGACCCGCCAGATTCCTAGGAGGGACCGTGCTCCTCTAGTCCCTATTCCCCTCGTGGACATCCCCTTTGAAAGGATAGGGGTCGATTTGGTGGGACCCTGGAGCCCTCAACCCGTGGCCACAAGTATATCCTAGTCATGGTGGACTATGCCACCCGGTACCCAGAGGCGGGTCCCCTGCGGCCCGCTAATACTAAAAGCATCGCACGGGAACTGGTTAATTTGTTTTCACGCGTGGGCATACCCAAGGAGGTCCTCACGGACCAGGGTACGCCCTTCACTTCGGATACGTTCAAGGAGGTAGCCAAATTACTGCAGATAAAGCACCTGAAAGCGTCAGTCTATCACCCGCAAACTGACGGGTTGGTGAGCGTTTAATCAGACGCTTAAGCAGATGCTCCGCAAGGTAGTCAGCGGACGGCAGGAACTGGGACCAGCTCCTCCCCGTGCTTTTGCCTACCGGGAGGTACCCCAGGCCTCTACAGGCTTCTCCCCTTTTGAATTACTATACGGGCGACAAACCCGGGGAATCCTCGACATCCTAAAAGAAGGCTGGGAGGCCGAGGCTCTTCCCTCCTCTAACATTTTGAGTGCGTGGCGCAACTGCGCGACCGACTCACAAAGATCAGGCCCCTCCTAAAGAGCACGTGACTCGTGCGCAAGCAGCGCAGGCCCGGTGTTACAACCGCAACTCCGTCCTCAGGGAGTTCCGCCCGGGGGACCGAGTTATGGTGCTCGTCCCGACCTCCCACTTTCGAAGCTGCTCGCTCACTGGCAAGGGCCTTACGAGGTTAAGGAGAGAAAGGACTGCGTCGACTATTTGGTGAAACAGCCCAATGCGTCGACCGAGTGAGAGGATCTATCATGTCAACCTGTTAAAGCCCTGGAGAGATAGAGAGGAGCTCCCCAGCTCCGTAGGTCACTCTCCCTTTTCGCAAGCACAACTGCCCTTAACCTCGGCGAAGAGCTGACCCCAAGCAGCGGCAGGAGTTAGCCCAAACACTCCGAGCCATCCCGAGGTAGTGAGCGAGTCACCCGGCGGACCGCTGATTGAGCCCGATATAGTCACGGAGCCCGGGTAATCGTCCCGAGAGGCCCTACCGACTCCCGGAGGCAAAACGCGCAGAGGTCGAACTGGAGGTGAAACGTATGTTGGACATGGACATAATTGAAGAGAGCCATAGTCCCTGGTCCAGCCCTATTGTCCTCGTCTCCAAGCCAGACGGCTCCTGGAGGTTCTGTAATGACTTTAGACGTCTGAATCAGATCTCCAAGTTCGATGCCTACCCCATGCCCCGCATTGACGACCTCCTTGAGCGGCTGGAGTGCGGCTCGTATCTGACTACCCTTGACATGACAAAGGGTATTGGCAAATTCCTTTAACGGCATCCGCAAAGGAGAAAACGGCCTTTAGCACCCCTAGCGGGCACTGGCAGTACAAGGTCCTCCCATTTGGGCTGCACGGGGCCCCGGCGACCTTCCAACGTCTGGTAGATAGAGTGCTGAAGCCCCACCAGTCCTATAGCGCCGCCTACCTGGATGGCGTTGTCATCTATTCCGGCACCTGGGAGGAGCATCTACTGCAGGTCGCAGCTGTCCTCCGAACACTGGCTAAAGCCGGCCTCCGCATAAACCCCCGGAAGTGTTTTTTTGGATTAAAGGAGGCCAAATATTTAGGCTACCTCGTGGGACAAGGACAGGTGCGGCCAAGAGCTCCAAAGTTAAAGACATCTTAGAATGGCCCGTCCGAGTACCAAGAAACAGGTGCAGGCTTTCTTGGGGCTTGGGTTACTACCGCCGGTTTGTTCCTCGTTTCTCCGAAAGAGCAGCACCCTTGACTGACCTGACAAAAAAGGGCGCTCCCCTATACGTGGTGTGGACCGACAAAGCAGAACACGCGTTCAGTGACCTAAAGAAGGCCCTAACGCCGGCACCTGTGTTACGGACGCCCGATTTTGGGCTCCGTTTATTCCCCAGACCGCCGGCGGACACAGGCCTGGGTGCCGTGCTGAGCCAAAGCGTCGATGGTGTCGAGCACCCTGTGATGTACCTTAGCGGAAACTGATGGACCGAGACCGGCACGGCAGTGGAGAGGGAGGCCTTGGCCATTAAGTGGGCAGTGACCCACCTCCGTTACTACCTGCTGGGGCGCTGATTCGCTCTGGTGACTGATCACGCTGCACTTCAGTGGATGTCCCTACACAAAGAGTCGAATCCGCGGGTCACCAGGTGGTTCCTGGACTTACAGCCGTATAAGTTCACTGTCACTTATCGGGGGGCACCCTTCAGGCCAATGCCAATTGCCTCTCTCGTATTCACGACCTCTCGGTTAGGTCCGCCCGACCTGACGGTCCTGGGCTAAGGGGGATCGGTCACGCACGCTTGAGTAGGAGGCGCGGATTGATTCGATAGCACCTGGGAAACCATTACGCCGCCAGGGAATGGTGGGGTATTAACTTTCTCCCTCTGCTTCCTCATAGAAAGAAAGACCTTCCTGCACCATAGGCCTGGATTGACCGCAGTGCGATACTTCCGCCCTTCCTCCGCCATCTTGCCCTGACGTCATCCTTCCCATCCTCCCTTGCGGTCCTTCCCGCATTCCTCCACTTCCGGCTCCTCCCCAATAAAATGGCGCGGCGCCAGGAGTCGGCGCGCATATGAACTGTTTGTTTATAATTTTGACCAGTTTTTGTTGTAATTTACAATATAACGGGGCGGAAAACCCCAACCCTTGCTACTGTCTCCTCGGTCCTTTACAATATACACATAGATATATATACACACACATATATATATATATATATATATATATATATACTGTATATATATATATATATACTGTATATATATATATATATACACACTCTTTGGGTGCGAGCAACTGTTGCAGGGGTGCCAGAATCCATCAAGGAAGAAAAATGAAAAACATTATTTGTACAAAATCTGAATTTATTTATCCATTCCTAAATAATTAAATGGGCAGGCTATTTCGTATCCAGTGCAATACGCTGCTTGTTAAAACGGATGTCTGCGAGGATATTATGAACTATCCTATCTGTTCAAGTTCTATTTAAATTTTAAATAGAAGGAATTTTTATTTAGTCGGCAGAAATATCTTTGGTAGGAATGTAAGTTAAATGTAGGCATCAGTGCATACATTTTTCTTCACCATAGAAATGTAAAGAATAAATTCGTCTTTACATTCCAACCAAAGATATTTGTGTCGACTAAATAGAACTTGAAAAGATATATTTTTTCTAATGTGATCGCGCAATTCAGATCGAGTTGACGGCACTACATCGAGTTCTCATGCTATTGTTGTTTCACCTGCGTGCCTCAGTAAGTCACCCTCCACTCGCTGTTACTTTATGATTACACTGAGTATGGCTTTACCAAAACAATCATTGATCGCTAATAAAGTATCCATTATTCATAAAGCTTCAATTGGTGATCTGTCTTTCTGTGTTAACCGCATATTTTTCATACGTCTCAAACCAAGGGATGCGAGGCTAAAATGAATAGGGAAGCACGCTGTACATACTCAGTGCATCCCCTCTCGGGAATCGAACCTCGGACGCCGGCACTAGAGGCGAAGCCTCTACTATTGCACCACGGCATGTGGTTTGTCTATTTGAGCGTAGCAGTGTAATTCGTTTTTTGTTCAGCACTCTTTGGAACTGTTGCTTTTTGTCTGCGCACTGCGTCAGTTCACGTGAGCCGTTGAATCTGGTTTTATATGTCACTCGCTCGCTTCTAATTGTTTAGCTACCTTCTTAATTATATAATGTATGTTTTCTTCAGCGGTTTTGGAGCTCTTCCTGGTTTTCTACGCATATGCGGATTACGTGGGAGGCGTGATGATGTCACACTAAACCGCCCACGGCTTCGAGCTCAACTCCATTACAGTATATGCAGAAAATAGCTTCCAGTTATGACCATTACGCGCAGAAGTTTGAAATGAAACCTGCCCAACTTTTGTAAGGAAGCTGTAAGGAATGAACCTGCTAAATTTCAGCCTTCTACCTACACGGAAGTTGGAGAATTAGTGATGAGTTAGTGAGTCAGTCAGTCAGTCAGTGAGGGCTTTGCCTTTTATTAGTATAGATAACATTTGTGTGTGTGTGTGTCAGTTAATTAGGTTTTTTTCAGAGTAGACAGACTCTACTAGACAAAATTTACCCAGGAGCGTCCCAAGGAAACCCAGATCTGTTTAAGAAATCAGTATGTGGAAAGCCACTGAATTAAGACGATTTTTATTATATACTGGGCCTCTGGTTTTAGTTAATAACCTGCCATTGCAAATGTATAGAAATGTTATGCTACTGTCTGTTTCAATGAGAATTTTACTTAGCTCTGAGCTGTGTCTACAGTTTTGTGACTATGCTGAGGAACTCCTGAAAACATCTGTAGAGAATTTTGTATTGATATATGGTTCTGAGCTTTTGATGTATAATGTAAATTACTTGATATATCTGGTCCAGGATACAAAAATGTTTGGATATCTTGACAGCATTTCATGCTTTCCTTATGAAAACATTCTGGGCAAACTCAAAAGGATGGTTTGGAAGACCCCAAGATCCATCCAACCATCCATCCATCCATCCATCCTCTTCCGCTTATCCGAGGTCGGATCGCGTGGGCAGCAGGTTAAGCAGAGATGCTCAGACCCCAAGATTAAGTTCAACAAATAAATAATAAATTATTATTTCAACTTGTGTGTATGCTTATGAAGAACTTAATTGTTTTATTATCTCTATTATAAAAAAATTTTGGGAGGGAGACTAGGGAGATGAGACATGATCTTCTCGGAAGACAATTTGATGTCCTATGAGACACTTTAATGTCCCGCGAGACAAGGCAGTGATGAGACAACATTTAAAACAAATTCACAAACATCTAACCAAGCTATTGTTGGAATGCTTTTGGCAGACAGACATCATGTGCTCCCAGTTCTTAAAACAATGACAAGTGACAAGCAGAACACACAGCTCACCAGCAGATGATCCGACCCCTTCTTCTTAGCGTGCGTTCAACCCTCCTCTCCCCCCACCCCCATTCACAATGTGAGCAGCAGAGACACAAAGTGGCAAAAGGACTGCTGCTATAAAGGCTCTAAAATTATCAACGCGCAGCACGACGAGCAGAAAACACACGTCACCAGCAGCAACAAGCTAGCAGATGATCTGACTGCAAGTCCTTAGCATGCGTTCAGCCCCCTACCTTCACAATGCGAGTGACAGGGACACGAATTGGCAAAAGGACAGCTGCTGTACAGGCTTTTAAATGATCAATGGGCAGCACGACAAACAGAGCATACAGCTCGCCAGCAGCAGCAGAAAGACAGCAGCTGACCCAACGGCATCTCCTTAGTGTGTGTTCAGCGCCCTCCTTCACTAAATGAGCAGCGTTATAAATCCGGTGAGAAAGATTTAACCACGCCCGAGGCCAGAAATAAAGGACAAGTATTGTTTTACAAAAGTTTTAAAGTAAAAATGAAAATAATGCATATGTAACAATTCCCATGAAAATAACAATCTCTTTAAATTGTATATCCAGCAAACCAAACCCAGGGGTGGGCGAGTGAAGCGAGCATGGGGCAGAGCCCCCTGGTTAGTTTATATAATAAACAATATTAATTGTATTCTTTAATTGGGCTCTTTATTTTGTGTTTTTTGTTTTTGACAGGGGGTTAACTGTGGTTACTGTAAAATAATGCAGTCCACAAGACACCCTTAAAATGCCCACTTACAACCCATGCAGCAACCTATATTTACTCTATACTGAAGCACTATACCCTTACATAAAACCCAGTTCCATCTTGTGACCTGTCTGGCCTCCATCATTATCCCACAAGTGGGGTCCATCTGGAACCTGTGGACAAATGTTGGTGGGGCCCAGTTTGGCTGCCCAGATGGAACCCACTTTCAAGCCTATATAGGACCAACGTAGCCTCCACCTGGACATGCTGGCTGGGCTGGTAATCCTCACTGGGCACTTTCACTTTGCCATGGGGAGAAAAGGAGAAAAGACAGGTAGTGATAGTGCCCCATCTCGTCTAGGTAGGTTATTACATACCTTGCCACAGCCCAGAAGGAGATCTTCGATTGGTCATGCGTGACAATGAATATCAGGAAGGCAATTAACATATGTGAAAGATAATTCTAAAGCCTGTCTTTTCAACACTGTCACTTGTGCAATATCCAGTACCATGATCACTCAAGTTATCATCAATATATTCAAATAATCTTATAAGATATGTAAACCCAAATTGGTTTTTAAAATTGTTTGAAAGTTTGAAATTAGTTCTCAAATAGTTATCATCAGCATATTCAAGTAAGCTTATGGGAAATTACTTTCACTTAACAGAATGAACTGAATGCCTTACCCTCAGCTATTTAAGGTCATGAAGAAAATGGGTTTTTAGAAAGTTGGAAAAACTACACATCTCTAAATAAAACTTAAAATGTACAGTTTGAACTTAGGTAATTAGCAATACATAACTTTTAATTGCTGACATAAAGTTGTGTATGTTGAATCCCTGTACCATTAAATTATTAGTGAGAATAAAACTATATGAGAGTATGAGAAGTTTTGATTTAACATTCAGCTCATCCTAAAACATAATTTTGTTAAGGAGGAAAAGTTCTAAAAATTCAATTGCCTTGCAGTGTACATTGATCATTTTATCTATAAATGGTGATAGTGTTACTTCTTTTGCAAGATTAAAATTGATAAGAATATATCAAAAAAGGGCTAAAGCCTCTTTGAAAAAATTCTGGATTTTATGAATAGCAGCTACTGAGACCTATTTTAGGCTTACTGTGGCCTTTTGAACAGTTCAATTTTAAAATAACAAGAATAGTGGTATATACTTTTTAAACTTTAATAGTTTAGAAATCTTCATAATATTTTATGATATTTGAGCTCTGCTTACATTTCCGAAGAACCCTGGCAAAAGGTCAAGCTTTAAACAGTGTCTCATAAAATTAATTTTACATTTAAGGTGTATTCCTTATATTTTTCCTAATTACAATATTCTGAATGTAAAATGTAACTTAACTGTTTGCCTTACCGAATATGAAAAATATAAATGCAAACAATTCATTAAAAATAATCTGGTATTAAAACATTACTTTTATAATAAGCACTTTTTAAATAAAATGATTGTACTGTTTTCTTTTTGCTTTTTTACAGGCTGGTGAGAATAAAATGATGTATTGTAAATTGAGCAAAACTCTTAAAATTGAGATTAGCATATTGGAAATTTTTTTCGACATTACTTACAGAAAACTTGAAGCTGAATTGGCAAAAGGTGTGGTAAATGCTGAGAAAGACTGTCTAAAACAGCTTCAACAAATTATAAGACCGGTAAGTAAAACCAGTTATTCTGTTAAAGAATATTTTAAAGATTGTATTTCTAATTTTTTTTCCACTCAACTTTGAATTGGTTTAAGTGGATTTAAGAATGTTAAATATTCACATTTCCATAATATAGAGCAGTGGCTCCCCAGGGCGCCACAAAATATTACACATTTTTATAATATTTTATTTTTATTTCCATTTTCAACTCAATGTGATAAGACGCGACATCTCGTGGACCTGGTGCAAATTAGTAACTCACTTAGTAATAACTGGTTGCGAAGCCTCTACAAATGGTTACTAGATGGCACTCTACAATAAGTAAGTTTCTCAATTGTTTTAGTAGTTTATCGAACTTTCTCTGTACTTTGTGTTAGGTATATAAATAGCTGTCGGTTTTGTGCGGTCTTAGTGTTGAATTAGTTTTCGGAGATTGTATTCAACTGTATATTGTTTTGATTAACTTAAGTGAAGATTTTGAAGTATTTCTTCTTGTATGCATTTTTAAAATTGATCGGTTTTACTAAACAGTAATAAGCATTGTGAGAGTGAAAATAAAGTGGGCACACAAGTGGCAACGTCAACCAGAGTGTGAAGAAGCGCAAATATCGAAAATATGATGACAGTTATATGGACAGTGGTTTTACGTTGACAGAAGTCAATGGTGAAGAGAAGCTGCAGTGTGTACCGAGTATGAAAGTTTTCGCACCAGAGTGCACGCTACCAAGTTAGTTGAAACTCCATTTAGAAACCAATCATCCCAGCATGGATAGTAAATCCCGTGACTACTTTACCAGAAAGTTAAAAGAGTTAAATCAAGAGTTCACAAACTTTTTCTGCCGCAGACCCCTTTTCCCAAAACTTTTTAAAACCGTTGACCCCTAGCCATTTACTTTACTTACTCAAATTAATACATTTGTACAGTACTTGATATTAAATATTTCACTAGATATCAAACTTTTATTTTAATCACTTGTAATTAATGTTTGAAAAGATAAAAGGACTACGGAATATGGCATTATCTTGTGCAACATTTAATATCGAAACCTGCACTAACGAAAATTAAAGCAAAAAATACAGGTTTTTACATTTTGACATTTATGAAATAAATATGTAAATTCAAAATACAGGTACAAATAGTCCAAGCTGTACTGTCTGCATTTCTTTTTTGGTTCAGTCATATTATTATCTGAAGAAATAAAAACTTTTATTAACAAACAATTTCGACAGCCCCTGTGATAAAAAAAACAATAAATTATGTACTTACTTGAAACTGAAGATTTTTGTTCAAACTCGAATAAATAAACTATGTCCTCTGATTTTCTTTTTCGTAGTACTGCTCCTCAATAAATAATTATATTCAAAGTTCAAATGACAAATAAGTACATGTCACATAAAACGAACCAATTTATAGTGTTTTATGAAAGCATGATCATTACAAGACTGATAGATTCTGCTAATATCGAATATCTGTCGTCTCGTCCACAGCGAGCAAGTGCAGACATGCAACGATTTTCCATGTCCGCACTTGCTTTGATACGCTTAATAAGACAATGCACAGACACATTTGTGCTACATGTATTTTCATGCATTCTTATGTGTGACTCTTTTAATGACACATTTTACCTTTTCATTCACAAGTTTGGTATGTAATGTGTTTTTATCAAAAAGTGTTTTTTGAATTATTTTACTTCTTAATTAGGTACCTATTGGAATCATAGATATTTTGAAGTAACAAACAAATAGCAGTAGTAAGGGGTCTATTTTGCTGTCGTTGACCCCAAATTTTTTATTGAAAATATCGAACCCTAGAAAGTTCAAATCGAACCAAGGGAGTAGATATCGACCACTTTGGGAACTCTTGAGTTAAATCAACAAAATGTAGGGATCAATACCAAGCAATACATTGCTAGTATCTTACAAGGTGGCACATATAATTGCTCTGACTTCTCTCATTCATGCTGGCTAGCTCATCCCCTTCATTTTGCCCCAATGCCTCACTCTCCAAGCCTTCAACTCCCCGTGGCTGCACGATCACGTCCATGGAGACTGACACAGCAAATGGATTATTTAAAAGTCACGGACCCGTACAACACAATCCCACTAATTATAATTAGTTGAATTTGTTCAATTACATTTTTGTCATCTGAAATACGTGTTTTATTTATTTTTACTGCAACCTTGTAATTAAAAAATTATTGGCTATTTTGCAAATTAGAATTTGACTTGTGCCTTGGGAAAACCTGGATTCAGCAAGGGTGCTAACAATTGAAAAAGTTTGGGAACCACTGATATAGAGTAAGATTTAATTATATTTTAAAATATTTGAGCCAGTTTTGTTTTATTTAGCACATACAGACACACACATGCAATTTAACCGCCAGTTTCCATGTTTGGCTGGACTAACTTGTTGCAGTACCAAATCTTTTTCCTCCACTCTCTGGGGCCCTCTGCATCCTTTGGGGTCAGATCCATTTTTTAGAAACCATGCAATAATAACTTCAACCAAGTCTTCTTTGGCATCCCATTTACCCTTAACACTTCAACCTCTTCACACAGTCATCCTCTACTTTTCTCTTAATGTGCCAAATCCACCTTATTCTATTACTCCTCTAAAAATTCTTATAGCTTCCAAAAACAGAGTTTCTTGTTACTTGCTATCATCTTCATCTCCTACATGACACTCTGACTCTAGAATTTTTGCTGCTCTAATAAAGCTGTAAATGGCACATCTGCTATTTTGTATGGTCCTTTGTATGACATAGATATACAGTATATATAGAAGCTGAGTCTCAGTACTTTAGTAAAAGCAACTCTTTTCAGCTTGAAACAGCAACAGTATGGTTATTTATTGTAGCAGGATCTACCACTCTCCAATACACAGACACAGCAGTCAGGCAGGGTCTTGGCCAGGTTAATGGCCAAGTAATACTGTTCCCTGCAGTTATATTGTTCCTTGCATCACCAATCGATAGCAGGTACTCATAGCGTGACCGCAATCTTTTCAGATTTGTTCCCACAGCGGTGGGAGCGATAGGCTATATTTTACAGATGCGGCGATCACACTTTGAGATGCTCTTGGGTCATCATGTCATCATGTTGTGGGAGCACCAAAAGAGCTTATAAACCTTACAATATATTGTCACAAACTTGACAAAAGCCACAGAAAGGTTTTGGGTAGCCACCTGTATATTCTTTCCTGGCTGCAAATTTGAATATATTATGGTATTGAAGCATACAGATGGTGAAAATAGCAGTTTTAAAGGCAAAGGAAGTGATGTCATCAATGGGGCTGGAACAGGAAGGGGTGTCATCAGGCCTAGGACCTGGAAGTGACGTCATCAATGAGGGCAGCTATATATTGTCACACACATGCGTGTAGGAGACAGCTTAAGGGCCTGAGTAAATGTAATACTACACCAGACTACGGGGAGGCAGAGTGTGCTGACTGTCTCTCTCAGTTCCTTGCAGACCATTCGTGGGAAATTTCACCAGGTCCTGGACCCTCTGATGACGTCACTTACGGCTCCAGCATAGATGACATCATTTCCTCCCTCAACCCTTAAAAACTTACCTAGCAAGTATTCAGTTCTGTTTTGGACTCAGTCGTGTGAACATCTCTGTTCAATAACTTCAAACTTTTGCAGCCAGGATATAATATACGGTGGCTGCCACAAACCAAACCATTAAAATCTCTGGAGGCATTCTTCTCTCTCTCTCTCTCTTTTTCTATATACATATATATGTGTATATATATATATATATATATATATATATATATATATATATATATATATATATATATATATATACATATATACATATATATGTATATATATATATACACACACTAGGGGTTTCCCCATGCTCACTTCACTGGCTGGATATATGTTTAAAATATTAGATTGGCTTAAACGTTCTTTCTAAATTAGTTTAGAACAATACTGCACACATGTATTGTACATTTAAAAATGCAATCACTTTTATTATTAACATTTTACTAAACTCTAACGTGGTGTAAATATTGTAAGATAGTGTAAACTTCATTTCATGAATTTAGACGAAAAACTAATTTTAAGTAAAACAAATCTTAATGATTTTAATTTTGTCGACATATTAAATGGTTCCCACAGACCCAAACACAATGTAAATGTTACTAGTGTATTTCACAGAAATGATCTGCATTGTTTAGTTTGATGTATGACATGACGTGATGGCAGAAACCCTCCGAACTTCCCAATTTTAAAAAAAAGATGCGTATTATTTGGTTTGATGTACTGTTTTTCCTTCTCAATTTTATTGCTTAATTTTTGAATAGATCCTTGACCTGAAGTTACTTTCCGGGCTTTGCCGAGACCTGCCGAAACCTTCCAAAAGTAATTTTACAAAGTCAGTCCTGAAACTGCGGTGACGTTACTTCCGGGTCTGTAGCTGCGGGTCTACAACTACAGTGAAATATGGTGCTGTAGCTGTGCAAGTGGATATTATTGTGTACAGCAGCTGTCATACTGCTTGTGTTTCATTTCGTGCCCCGGGCATGGTTAAATCTTTTGGAAAAAAGTCCCATCTCATGACATGTGATACAATGGGAAAACAAATACAGATTTTTATTACCTCCTCTTTGCAAGATCAGCTGCTGGCTTGCTGCTGCTGCTGTGCCGCATGATCTGCATCTCACACAGCGCTTCAAACATTTAAAAGCCTGTACAGCAGCTGTCCTACTCTTTGTCTTTTATTTCTGGCCCCGGCCATGGTTAAATCTCTTGGCACAAAGCCTCGCCTCGCGGGACGTGAGTTCTTGATATTTTTAGCTTATAATTTAAAACGGAATAAAAATCTGAAAAATCTAACAATATCACATTAAAGTTCGATAAATTCTGAAAAGAATGATATATATACCCACACTATGGTCTGAACACACACCAGAGTGACAAAAAAGCAAGAAACTAAAAGAAAGAAAACTTCTGACTTGGCTGTTACACTCACAGTGAGTCATTATGCAGGCATATTGCTGTTGATATTAACAAGTCCCCTTAGTGTTTCTTGACATACTCCTGCTGAGCAATTCGTTGGCTGAAAATCCTCAGTGTTAGTGTGTCAGAGAGAGGATGTGTAATATTGTTCATGATGGCACTCAGTTTTGTTTTTAATTCCCTCCTTTTCTGCTACCTCCAGGAGGCCCAGAGTGCGTCTCATAACTGAGCGTGCCTTTTTAATTAGCTTGTTGGTTTGGTGGGCCTCTCTTGAAGTAATGTTAGCAGCCCAGTACATCACATTATAGAAAATTTCACTGGCCATCACGGAGTTATAGAAGTTGTTAAGGATGTCACTTCACACATTAAAGGAACGCAGTATCCTAAGGAAAAAGAGACTGCACTGCCCTTTCATACAGTTAGGTCCATAAATATTTGGACAGAGAAAACTTTTTCTAATTTTGGTTCTGTACATTACCATAATGAATTTTAAATGAAACAACTCAGATGCAGTTGAAGTGCAGACTTTCAGCTTTAATTCAGTGTGTTGAACAAAAAGATTGCATAAAAATGTGAGGCAACTAAAGTATTTTTTTAACACAATCCCTTTATTTCAGGGGCTCAAAAGTAATTGGACAAATTAAATAACTGGAAATAAAATGTTCATTTCTAATACTTGGTTGAAAACCCTTTGCTGGCAATGACAGCCTGAAGTCTTGAACTCATGGACATCACCAGATGCTGGGTTTCCTCCTTTTAATTCTCTGCCAGGCCTTTACTGCAGCTGCTTTCAGTTGCCGTTTGTTTGTGGGCCTTTCTGTCTGAAGTTTAGTCTTCAACAAGTGAAATGCATGCTGAATTGGGTTAAGATCAGGAGACTGACTTGGCCATTCAAGAATTTTCCACTTCTTTGCTTTAATAAACTCCTGGATTGCTTTGGCTGTATGTTTTGGGTCATTGTCCATCTGTATCATGAAATGCCGCCCAATCAATTAGACTGCATTTAGCTGGATTTGAGCAAACAGTATGTCTCTGAACACCTCAGAATTCATTTGGCTCCTTCTGTCCTGTGTCCCATCATCAATAAACACTAGTGTCCCAGTGCCACTGGCAGCCATGCACGCCAAGCTATCACACTGCCTCCACCGTGTTTTACAGATGATGTGGTCTGCTTTGGATAATGAGCTGTTCCACGCCTTCTCCATACTTTTTTCTTGCCATCATTCTGGTAGAGGCTGATCTTGGTTTCATCTGTCCAAAGAATGTTTTTCCAGAATGGTGCTGGCTTTTTTAGATGTTCTTTAGCAAAGTCCAATCTAGCCTTTCTATTCTTGAGGCTTATGAGTGGCTTGCACCTTGCAGTACACCCTCTGTATTTACTTTCATGCAGTCTTCTCTTTAGGTAGACTTGGACATCGATCGCCTACCCCTGGAAAGTGTTGTTCACTTGGTTGGCTGTTGTGAAGGAGTTTCTCTTCACCATGGAAATGATTCTGTGATCATCCACCACTGTTGCTGAGTTCACCAGTGTTTGCTTTCATTCTCAAGATGTACCAAACTGTAGATTTTGCCACTCGTAATATTGTAGCAATTTCTTGGATGGGTTTTTCTGTTTTTGCAGCTTAAGGATGGCTTCTTTCACCTGCTTGGAGAGCTCCTTTGACTGCATGTTGTCTGTTCATTGCAAAATCTTCCACATGCAAGCACCACACCTCAGATCAACTCCAGGCCTTTTATCTCCTTAACTGGTAATGACATAACGACGGACTTGCCCACACCTGCCCATGAAATATTCTTTGACTCAATTGTCCAATTACTTTTGAGCCCCTGAAATGAAGGGATTGTGTTACAAAAATGCTTTAGTTGCCTCACATTTTTATGCAATCTTTTGTTCACCCACTGAATTAAAGCTGAAAGTCTGCACTTCAACTGCATCTGAGTTGTTTCATGTAAAATTCATTGTGGTAATGTACAGAACCAAAATTAGAAAAAGTTGTATTTATGGACCTCTGTATATAGTTTCTCTGTGTTTCGAGACCAGTAAAACCTGTAATTAATGTAGATCCCAAATGTTTAAATAAGTGTAACATTATTACTATTTTATTGCTATTTTTCCTATTGATGTAGTATTGTCTAAATTACATATGTTTTTAATCTGATAGTTTAAATGTTTTTTAAACTGAATTAGACATTCACACCCATGCATGTATTTTTTGTGGATAGTAGGTATGTATTTGTTATAATAAATTTTACAATACTTGATAAATGATGCCAAAGAAAATTACCAGTTTAGTAACAGATATTAGGTAAATAAATATAAATTACACACAAAATATGAAAACAGAGTATATTTTACTCACAAAATATGTAAACAGAAGTAATATCCACAGATAACAATATATACAGTATAACAAAATAATAATTGGATTAGTTGATAGTAGCTTAATTTTGCAAAAAGAATGCTAGTTTTGCAAATTAAATGTTAATATGTTATAAGTCCTTTACAATTATAAAAATATAAACGCAAGCTTAAAAACAATCACTTTCAAATGCATTGTTTCAGCTAAGTCACTCTCCATTGATAAGGTTACGGAGAATTTTATGAATCACATACACATATATTATTAGTGTCTACAACAAGACATTTCTGTCTTCCTAAAAGGACGCTTTTATAAGGTAGTTGTGTCAAGAAGACAAGTTTCTACTGAAGTTGTTATAATCAATGAAACATTTGCACACCTCACATTGTACCCACTGCATGTGCACTTGGGATTATCAGCAGCCATTCTCCATTACGCTCCTGCTGACTTTTGGTCACCTTTTCATGATACCTTTTCCCGCTTGTGAAACATCTGGATTCCTTGTTATCACCTGCTGCTACCACAAATACCATACCCACATTGACCCTTACTGTGTTCCTGTTTAAATACAGTTCTTTGACCATGGAAGTTGTGAAATAGATGGGATGCTTCTAAAGAGTTCATTGTCAAGTAGGTGGCTCTGCATGCATTGATACTGCAGATACTTGGCCACACACAGTTGATAACCATTTCAGTCTGCTGTCTGTTACAGCAATAATAATTATACAATAAGCAATCCACAGAGTTGAGTATCTGATGTTGTTAAATATTGTAAGCACTCATCACTGGCAGAGAAACAATCTTTCTATAACTGCTAATAAAACACAAAATCGCCCCCCTCCAGCCACTGCTTGCAGCACCCCCAGGCCGAAGATGACGGAGCGGCAGTTACTGAGGCTCATGCATCGCAGCTGTGTCCTCATTCGTAAGTCGTAGGTCGGATGTCCGTAACCTGGGGACTACCTACCTATATGTTTTTATATGCTGGAGTATAATCCTATATGATGAGTTAAAATTAATAAAATAATCTGTTAAAAAAGCTCTAGTTCTTATGTATGTACTTCTTTCCCGTCAAACCTTATTATTTCTGATGACGTCACTTTCAGCTCCGGCATTTCATTGTAACATCCACTGGGCCAAGAGTTCTCTGTACACCTTGCAACTCCTTCAGTGCTGATTTTAATCTTGTTAATAATCATGTAACTTTAAGTAGCCTTGAAAAAAGGTGACAGTTTGTGATGAAGGATACAGTGTTCAGACACTGTTGTACTTATATTTTAGGTAATCTTTAACACCATACTAATGGTAGAATGAACATGATCATTAGTATTAGTTCCTAGTACTACTTGTGAAACATAAAGACTGACAGATAAGGGAAATGACTACCATAAACAGAACTAAATTTGAATCATTTAAGGTAGTATTTGTACACTATTTATCAGAAGTAGCCTGGCATCATGGCACATTAAACAGATAAAGATGCTTATGTATTTGTTAGGTCTGCAAAGGACAGTTGGATATTTTATTTTACTTATCATGACCCTGAACTCATCATAACAACCCCTAAAAAGTTTTACAGACATACTGTTTTGATATATTAAAATGCTTATGTTGTTTTTCCTAGGTAGGAGCAAACTTCTGTGGTTTTCATCAGACCATTAGAGCTTTATGCAGAAACTCTGGAAACTTTGGCATCATTGATCTCAACTATAAATTAGCATCCCCAATCTATGAAGCTGTGCATAACATCCTAACAAACATCTTCATGTAAGCTGAAATTTCTTTATACACATTTATTTCATTAAATTATCCAGTCTATAGTTTAATTTAAACAATCTTCATCTCTGTAACCTCAGTGCAATTCAATTTATTTCTGTTTTGTACACTTCTTGATATAAGGGGCTCAGGTCATTATGTATGGCAGATTGTTAAAATAAAAAAATATTATGATGCTACTTAATAACAGAGCTCCTCATCCCTATTTAGAATTATTAATTAGCTTATCATTCATTAAACAGGAAAACTTGAACAGACACATAGGGAGAGTGTGCAAAATTCAACATAGAAAGATGAAGGTTACCATCCTACGATGCTGGGCAAATTACTGTGCAAACATGCTGCCCTTATTAAATTCATTAAATTCCCAGAAGCTTAATACTGCAATGATATTTGTTATTTTTGTTGTTAACTTAAGATAGTTAATTAATTAGCAAATGTTTCCCAAAACTCTTCATAACTAAAGTAGTAAAAACCCTTATTTGATAATTAATTACCGAACTGACCAACTTGTTATTTCTGAAGTCATTCTTTTTTTGGACTTTTGCCTGTGATTGTTTCACAAGGTGACAGAGAACACCCCAAGCACAAAAAACACACTGATGATGTTATTTTGGGTAACAACATAATAATAATAATAATAATAATAATAATAATAGGCCATTGTTACAATATAAATACAAAATTATAAGATAGGCTACAAATTAGTAGAAAAGGGGTGCTTTGTAACTTTACCACCTGTAGACAAATTAAACACACAATGAGTTAACTAATCACACTCACTGTGTAATCAGTTACATCCTTTAAAGTGTGAAGATAAATCAATGACAATGGCAGCTATTCAGAGAATAGTGCAACTCAGTCAGAGACACTGTTAGAGACAGTGCCATACAAGAAGCTAAGTCGCTGGGTCTATTTCCATGCCATTGGTGGATTCCTGCAGATCATTGGTGATGCACATGGCCTCAGCTTGGCTGCTGTGTCCAATCGGTGCATGCAGTGATCAGATTACTATTGTACCATGCACACAACAACATGCAACTTTTAGCAGGAAGGGATGCCTTGCATGACATTAAATTGTTTTTCATGCCATTGCCAGCAAGTGTAGGGTCAGTGGATGGAACACTCATTCCTATTCATACTCCCAACCCCTTGAATCCCATCTATACCTGTCGAAAAGGGCAACCATCAAGGACTTTTTACAGACATTCTGGCCAAGTAGTCTGGGAGTATACTTACATCTTGTCCAACTCTGGAGTTTGTCAGATGGAAAGGGATAGTACATTTGCTGGTGGCTTGTTAACTGGACACAGTGGGTATCCTCTTAATAAATAATTGCTAACACTACACAACAAGGAATGTACACTGCTGTAAAGCATGCTCTGGGTATGTGGAAGATATAGTTCTGGTGCCTGAACAAACTCTCAGGGAATCTAAGACTTTGCCCTGAATGTTGCTGTTATTGTTGTATGTGCTCTGCTGCATACCGTTACAGTACATGTTGGCATGCCAGTTCTTCAAAAGCAAGATGACACTGAGGAGACAAAACGAGACAATATTTGAAGTGGTAGGAGAGAGGAGGGAGGGATTAGATCCCATAGGATATGTCTTCAGAAATGTGTATGCTTGATCTATTTTTGTTTTTTACTAATGTGTGGAATATTTGTAGTGATTATTTGACATTGTGGTATTTTATGTTAAAAACTACACATATTCACATAAAATATATTTTGTATTTAATTTGCAGAAAGTAATACAATAAGGGTCTAACAGTAAAAAACAACAAACAAAGGATAGACAAAATATGAAAATATGACAAAAGGAAGCTTTCAAGAATAGTTGATCTAATACAAGTGTGTCTGTAAAGAGAATATATAAATCATTGACACAGCCACAACATAAATTGGTTTAATGGATACAGAATTTTATGTATCACATTCATATTTAGCGAAATTCAGATTGAATAAATAGCTCACCTTCTGAAGGTAAATACAATAGGAACTTTAATGGAGGGCCTGCAGAACTGGCATGGCAAACTATTGGCTCAAGATGTCCAGCTCTGAGTTCTTGAGCAGGACTAGCTCCTAATGGCACCTCTCTCTCTGCTGCAGCTCTTACTTCTTCAGCAGAAGCTGTTCTCTCCAGCTGAAGCATCTCAAACTCTAAATCAATAATCTCCTGACTGCTCAAACATGCCATAAATGCAATGCTTACAGGTGCATCTCACTTATTGGGCCTGGTGTTAGACGGCCCTGGAGATGCAAATTATGCTTATATCTTGTCCACCCGGAGCAGGGTGAAGGATACAGTGAAAAGGCAGGTTGGAGTGAAGTGGATAGCAACCCATTTGAGCCCATATCCATACCTTCAGATACTCCCTCAGTCATGGCTGGACCTAGTATATCCAGGATCTGCTTTTCCTCTGCGGTGAAAGCAAATGCCTGTGATTGCCTGCCACCAGTTTTGGACCTTTTTTGGACTTCTCCTAGATATTCTTTGTTCACTAAAGGGACTTATTCTCTCATCAATCTTGTCCCATGTTTTTTTTTTTCTTGTTGGTGCTGCTAAGGCATCCATTAGCCTTGAAAATGACACATCTTTATTTTTCACCAACTTCCCATAAGTTGTTTTACCTCCTTTTTTGTGTTGCTTTTTCATGTCACTTTTCATATAAATATCATTTTTTTTTTTTTGCAAGGATGGCACATCATTTTTGAGCCCATTTATAGATTTTGTACTAAAAGGTATTTATTTTTATTTGCTGGTGAGAAAACATAGCATTTTTGACATTTGGAATACATGAGATTGATGTTCCTGTTATTAACAGTCTGTGCTTTTCTTAGGTGGATGTTGAGGTGGAACCAACAAAAAAAGTTTTTTAAACTTGTGTGAAAGTTGGATAGCAAAGGGCTTCAGGCAACAATCACAAAAAGCCACTTGTTCTTTACCTATGCTACTTGCTTTGCTTGCTATCAGTCCATGGTGGAGTTTTTTTAATGAAAATAGTAACTCTTTTACAAAATATCTTTAATCTCTATTTCACTTTGACTTTTGACACCGAATTTTGATCTACATCTTGATAGCACTATGCGTACCTGTCCATAAGAAAACAATGGCCTATCAACGTATATTCCAAGATGGTCAAAACTCTGGCCCTGAGATTTATTTATAGTTATAGCAAATGATAAAAATATTGGAAATTGTCATCTATGCAATGCAAATGGTAATCTACTTGCTGAAGTATCACCAGTATCCTACTTAATATGCGGAAAGAATACGAATCCTACTGCATAAGTTTACCAATCGTGACATTGCACGATTCAGCTGATCTATATATCTATATCTATATATACTGTATATATATATATTTATATATATATATATATATATATATATATATATACTGCGGTGGGTTGGCACCCTGCCCAGGATTGGTTCCTGCCTTGTGCCCTGTGTTGGCTGGGATTGGCTCCAGCAGACCCCCGTGACCCTGTATTCGGATTCAGCTGGTTTGAAAATGGATGGATGGATATATATATATATATATATATATATATATATATATATATATAGTGTAGATATTACGTTTTCACTAACCTAGCCACAGGGGATGCACAAACCAGTGTGTTTCATTCGTTACAGGGCAAAGCCCAGGTGGATCAGAGGTTGATTCAAATTGTTCTATCATGGTGTGGATGGGAAGAAAAATGAAGTAGGGGTTATTCTGAAGGAACAGTATGTCAAGAGTGTTTTGGAGGTGAAAGAGTGTCAGACAGAGTAATGATTATGAAGGTAGAAATTGGAGGTGTGATGATGAATGTTATGCCCCACAAGTTGGGTGTGCAATGGATGAGAAAGAATATTTCTGGAGCGAGCTGGAAAATATACCCAAGGGACAGAAAGTGGTGATTGGAGTAGATTTCAATGGACATGTTGGTGGAGGGAACAGAGGAGACAAGGAGGTGATGGGTAGGTATGGTGTCAAGGAGAGGAATGAAGAAGGTCAGATGATAGTGGATTTTGCCAAAAGGATGGACATGGCTGTGGTGAATACGTATTTTAAGAAAAATTAGGAACATAGGGTCACGTACAAGAGTGGAGGAAGCACACAAGTAGATTACATCCTATGCAGAAGAGTCAATCTTAATGAGATTGAAGACTGCAAAGTGGTGGCAGGGGAAAGTGTAGTTAAGCAGCATAGGACGGTGGTCTTTAGGATGACATTGGAGATTAAGAAGAGGAAGAGAGTGAGGGCAGAACCAAAGATCAAATTGGTGTAAGTTGAAAAAGGAAGACTGCAAGGTTGAGTTTAGGGAGGAGGTGAGACAGGCACTGAGTGGCAGTAGAGAGTTACCAGACAATTGGGAAACTACAGCAGATGTAGTAAATGTGACAGCAAGAAGGGTTCTTGGTGTGCCATCTGGAAACAGGAAGGAGGAAAAGAAAACCTGGTGGTGGAATGGGGAAGTGCAGGACAGTATACAGAGGAAGAGGATGGCGAAGAAGAAGTGGGATAGTCAGAGAGATGCAGAAAGTAGACAAAAGTACAAGGAGACAAGGCAACGTAAGAGAGAGAGGCAGTGAAGGCTAAAAAGATATATGATGAGTTGTATGAGAGGTTGGACACTAAGGAGGGAGAAAAGGACCTGTATTGATTGGTTAGACAGAGGGACCAAGCTTGGAAAAATTTGCAGCAGGTTGGGGTGATAAAGGATAAAGATGGAAATGTACTCAGAACTTTGAGAGGCTGATGAATGAAGAGAATGAGAGAGAGAGAGAAGATCAGAAGATGTGGAGATAGTGAGTCAGGAAGTGCAACAGATTAGCAAAGAGAAAGTAAGGACAGCTATCAAAAGGATGAAAAATGGAAAAGCCGTTGGCCCAGATGACATACCTATGAAAGCATGGAGGTGTTTAGGAGAGATGACAGTGGAGATTTTAACCAGATTGTTTAATAGAATCTTGGAAAGTAAGAGGATGTCTGAGGAGTGGAGAAGAAGTGTACTGGTGCTGATATTTAAGAATAAGGGGGATATACAGAACTGCAGGGGAATAAAATTGATGAGCCACAGCATGAAGTTATGGGAAAGAGTAGTGGAAGCTAGGTTAAGAAGTGAGGTGATAATTAATGAGCAGCAGTATGGTTTCATGCCAAGAAAGAGCACCACAGATTTGATGTTTGCTCTGAGGATCCCTCTGTAGTTACTACATCCCCTTATTCTTAAAAATCGGTACCAGTACACTTCTCTACTCCTAAGGCATCCTCTCACTTTCCAAGATTGCATTAGAAAATCTGGTTAAAAACTCTGTCTCTCTTAAACACCTCCATGCAACATACAATGTCTTAGATATATCTCAGAGCTAAATATTACTTTGGGTTTCAATATATTTAAACATACAAAGGCTCAACATCCTTGGCTATAGGCCATTTATCAACCAATGATGTCTTACTTTTATTGTACTTTTTCCTTCTTGGATGGAGCTCCCCTCCTCAGCCTCATAAACCCTGCAGTTAGGAGCATATGGGAAAACTTCCTACTGCTTCTGGTGTTCTTAATATTTTATTTTCTTCAATCACTCTAGATATACAGTAGAGACATAGTATAGAGATTTAAAAGCAATGTGGTATTTATTAAAAATAATAATACAGGTAGAATAAAGTATAAAAGAAAATATACATAGCAATGTCTGGATATATTTAGTCTTTGGAAAAAGCTTACAAGAATGTCAAGGAGTGAAAGTTTGTTCTGGCGTGGATTTTGATATATCAATTAGTGTTATTCATGAGAAACATTCGCTGATGATGTCTCAGTCTCCTCTTCTGATGTCCTTTTTCTCATCACTGTTTTTGATGTTATTTTCCCCTATAACTGTTTTGCCAATTAAGTTTATCTTGTTTGTTTGAGCAAAAAAAAAATATATAATAAAAATATAAGCCTCTATTATTTAAAAAAAATAAAGATTTCGCACCGCAGGACAGTTCCATCCCTGAATTTGCTGTAAGCCTTCAGAGTGGCCAGTGACTTATTATACTTCTCCTACCTGTAAATAACAATCTAAATTATATATTTATATTTTAGAAATGTACATATATGTTACAATGTGCAGATTATTGACTTTGTTTGAAATTGTGTACATTTCATGGCTAAACAATAAGTGCTTATCTTATTAATATTAACAGGTGGTGCAGTGGTAGTGCTGCTGCTTTGCAGTAAGGAGATTGTGGAAGATTGTGGGTTTGCTTCCTGGTTCCTCCCTGTGTGGATAGTGCTTTATGTACTAAGAAAAGCGCCATATAAATGTAATGAATTATTATTATTTATATTACTAGGTTTAAGAAAAATACAAGAAGACATATAAAAGCAGCCCTGGAGTTACTGCAGACAAACTTTTATTCAGATAATATGTTTGAAGGAAATAAAGCTGCACAGTCTTATCGTCTGGTCTTCATTAAAACAGAAGTATGATTTTTTTCCTTCTGATAAATACTGTGGAAGATTGAACAAAAAAAGAAATATAGAAAGATCATAGAAAATTATTTTTAGCAGAAAAATGCTCAACTTTTAGTCCAAATGATTCCCTGCAAAAATAATATTAATCTCAATATTTGTACACTATGGTATGCATTAATTATTTATTTTGAAAATTGGATGATCTTTACACTTATCTCTTTACAACCAACATTAATCTTTTGAAAATGGCAAAATCAAATTTTGCCACTTTATGAACGCAATCCAGATTCTAGAGATTTTTACATTCAAAAAACTCTTTGCTTTTCCATTATTTAAGCTTCATGTAGCACACAGGCATGAAATGTTTTTGGATGGGTTGACAATGATAGCGATTTATAAACAGCAGACTGGCAAGTTTCTGGCAAGTCTGGATGTGATCCTAACTGAAAAGGATTCAACCAAGAAGAGTATACCAAAAGACAGTATCAGGACTAGGTCATAAAACCGTAGAAAAACCTAAGTTAGAAATCTGCTTTAATGTTTCTAAATGTATAGATAAATAATATGTATGTACAGATAAATAATAATGGAGTTAGTATAGGGCTACATCAGTGTGCATCTGTAAAGGAAAAAAGGTTAAAGGTTACTTCCTCTCTGAAAAGGAAAGAAGGTTAAAGACACAACATGTTGGCTATATCTGAAGAAAGCTATGCAGCTAAAAGATTGTGTCTTTAATGTTCTTTGCTTTTTAGTATGGAAGTCACCTTTAACATTTTCTTCCTTTGCAGGTAAATAATAAGTCATCTCAGCTATAAATAAATAAAGTTGCCTGCAAAGAAAAGGTATTTTTAAACTGTTTCTTTTTGTTCATTGTCCCTCAGACTGTTTCAACTGACAACTGTCTCCCTGCTGGAATTAAACACAAAGGGTTAATTTTGGGGTACATAACCTAAAAAAGTTATTAATTACACAAAAGGTTTTGAAAATGTTATGCTTATTTACTTTCCTTGTTTACTGTTATTAGCTAAGAAGTATTCTGGTATCCCTGGAGAAAGACATCCTTTGCATAAGGAAAAAAGACATCCACAAGAGTATTGCTGACTCTATTCAAGATGAAATGAATTCTGTTTATAAAGGTAAAGAGTAGTGCTGACAACACAAGTTGCTTGTGACTCCATGATTAGCATTATTTAAGTTTAATATTACTTGTCTGTGTTTTTAAGCCAATAAAACTGCTATAAAAAGTTTCCTTTTGCCCATACCACTTTAGAAGCATTGCTTATGCATTGGCACAGGTATCCTATAATGCTCTCAAATAATCAACACTCAAATGTGATCATATATCTTGTTGCAGATAAATATTTAATTAATCACAGGCAACATGGGTCTCATCTTTGCGTAATTAACATATAAAACTGCATCTATCCTCACTTAAAGACATCTTTATTAAGTATAGCATTCTCAAATCCTATAACAATGTAAATGACTGTTCCCACCACTCTCACCGTAACTTTGTCCCACTTCTGTCTGGCAGAATGTACTGTAGCAACTTCTTCTACCCCTTGGCTTTCCAGACTTTGAAATCTGTGCTGTCCTTCTGTCCTCAGATATCCTAGCAGTCTATCAATATGCAGGACATCTGGTACTACTGTTGTTTTTATAATTAGTTATTTATTTAGTTATTACTATATATTTCAGTTTATCACTACCTATTTATTAACCTATAATTAATCAACTTATTTTTATGGTATAGCATGTATAGCATAGTTAGTTGTTTATGTGTCTTGCAATTGTCCTGCACTTATGTATATGTTGCACTGCAGTCCTGGGAAATGTTATTTCATGCTACTGTGTGCTGTAATACTGTGTATGGATGATATGACAATAAAGCCATCTGGCTTCAATTGATCTACAAGTCACCTTAAATGAGAAACTACAAACTGCATCAGGCACAGTATACTGTTCAGTGACATCTTTGATTGAAATTATCACCACAAAGATAAATCACAAATCAAAGTTTACACAGTAGTATGTCAAACATTTTTAAGGTATTTGTTTAAAGCAAACCTGTTTTAAGATTCATTTAACCTAATTAAATGTCAACAGGTCCTTTTTTGAGCACATGAAAAGCTTGGAGCTACCTGTCATCAAAAAAATAATATGTGAGAAATCAATAAATTACTACATTTATAGTGCCTTCTGTAGGGAACTTGCAAGTTAATGTGTTTTTCCTACCACATTAGAAAGACATGTGATTGGCTGGCCTGAACACTTTAAACTTCTCTAGGGGTTTGGTTGTATCTATGTGTCCCAGGCCATCATTTTAAGACTTGTTTCTGCTTCTGTTGTTATAGGTTGCAGCACTTATGACTGTAATAACAATGTGGAAAATGTTACTAGTATCTTTCATTTTTATATAATAAAAAAAAAAACTTGCCGTATCTTTTTCATTTTAGAGGCTAAAGAGTTGAAAGGCAAAAACTGCATGACAAGAATTCAAACTATGCTTGAACATAAAGTAAACACATCCAAAAGCTACATGTTCAAAAATGCAATGACAGAAATGCTAAAACGATTCTCTGATCTAAAGGTAGGTAAAATGTCAGCTTTTGTAATTCTCTATCTTCATTCATCCATTTTCTGTTCCCATTAAATTCCAATACCAAACTCTGTCCAGGTACAAATCTACTTCTTACACAAAGAAGGGTGTTCTCAGGGTACATAAACACAAACCTGGGCAAGTGGCTGCTGTAAATGGAGACTGTCTTTGGAAGTATTGAAAAAACCTGCATGAGTACAGGGACAGTAGCCTTGATTCAAACTAGAAGACCCAAAGTTACTTTGCTAACTGTATGACCCCAATTTATTAGCAGTAATATAGACAACACACATATAGTTCATATGAAAAAACATTGATATATACAGTACTTAACTGTAGTTCCAAAGAGTCATAAAGCAGATTCGATTGTCAAAACGCATAACTGTTTTGAATTTTTTCAACCTGTACTTCAGGCTGCTATTAAGAATTTTGTAAATGCATATTCTATAGAATATTTAATTGATTAAACAAAAAAATAATTTGACAAAATAATTCAGGTAAGCACATGAATTGTGCTCTATTTAAATTTGTTATTGAATAATTTTATATATAAAATTTGACAGCAAAAGAAATTAAGTCACCAAAATCTTTTTGAAAAACAAATGGTGGATGTCTGTGAGAAAAGCACATTTTTAATTATACATGACATCTCAAAAATAAATACATTTTCTTTCTTAGAATGAACAAAATCCATTTAAGTTAACGATTACATAAATATACTAGACATTAAGCCTGTTACAATAACGGGCACTAGAACAGTAGTGCAACGTAAAATAATAATAAAAATAAAATAGAAATGTATATGACAATACAGTAAGTATAATTAATATTGCCTTAGTGTAAATCTTTGTAACAAACTGCATTGATTTTCGTTCATCCGCAGTAAGACTTGCTTTCTTAGCTCTGTGTGTTTTAGCATTTTTGTAACGCTCATTTTCCTCTTCTTCAATAGATCTATTTGCTCGTATTGTCTTTCTCTTTGAGAATTTTTTACGCTCGTTTTCCTGTTTGATTTTGCATGACTTATGTTTTAGGTCTTACCTCATTTACGAAATCTGACTGGATTGGCCACACGATATTTAATAGGTCCTGCCCTCTCTGTCTTATTGTGACACGTCAGGTGGCCTTTGAACCATCTACTTTGCAGCATGCGACTTCAAAAGAAGAAACACACACACGGACGCATGAACGCACACAGGGGTTTTATTAAAGAGGATATGAATGTAAATGCAGTCTATGATTCATTACTAGTGATAAACAACTTCTGTTGTAGTTCGCTTCGCCATGAATTTGAAAAATCATGGAAATGTTTGTGAACTTCACTGAAAAGCATTGAAGTCGAAAGGAAAATTAGAGTAACTGAACTAGTTTTGAATGAATTACAATGGTACAGTGGTTTGTTAAGTGTCCCTGAGCACTACGAAAATATTTGACAACTATACTGTACCAATTATTGTGGCCAAAAATGTGACCTGAGATGTAAGGCAGCAGTGCTAACCACTGAGCCATTGTGCCTCAAACAAAAAAAGAAGCAGACAGAATGATAATTTTAAACAAAATATAACAAACAGCCACAAACTGGCACTAAGTAAAAAAATAAAATACATAATTTGCACTCACAGAGCAGTGGCAGTGTCAAGCTGGCTTTTCCTAATGTTTGAAATCAGGCTCCACTCAACTGGCCCTTTTTTATTGTTTCCAATCCATCTGTACAGGTGCTTCACATTTTTTTCTTCAATCAAAAAGGTAGAAACTGTAAATAGTAATAATATTTCACAGGGCCTCATGTGTTTTTTAACCCAAACTGGGGTGAAGAGGTTTGTTTTACTCACTGTCACTCCGCGTTGCTAATTGTGCATGCGTTTAACTGGCATTTGCTATTATGAGTATGTGAGAGTGCATTGATCAGCATTATATACAACTGCAGCTGAAGAAATAATGCTGCTCCCTTTGCACTCACAGAGTTCCAATCTTATGTGGACTCATGCTTAACGCTGTGCGTAGAATACACACTATAACATGACATAAGCACAAAAGCGGAAATGTGCTGACGCACAAAAAAATCCAGATGCATAAATCTGTGCGAACGGCAGATTCCACGTTCTTCTGCTACATAAATCCTGGTCAGCGTGAAAAGTAATGCACAAGCATGCACCTGCTGCCCCACCCCAACTCCTCCCAGAATTACGCCTCTTTGAATATGCAAATCAATATAAATAGCCCTTAAGCTCAGCGTTTTGTGAAGGCAATGGCAAAAGCACAAGGGAAAATAGAATTTCGGCAAATACCAAGTGGAGGCAAGGACTACAGGTATTTGTTGGTTTAAACAGTGGTATAAACAACAAAAGGAAGTTGATCGAGTGACATAGCATGTCGGAGAAACTCAAAAGCTTCAAGTTCAAAAAGTCGCACAGTGCCTGAAATAAAAAAGAAGTTATCAGATATCAAAGTCGCCATGAAAAGGCGAGTAAGTAGCCCACCATCTGAGTGTCATATGAAAGCTTATTAGGGTACAGAGAAAAAAAGGCACACAGTGGGGAAAAAGCACAAAATGTCAACTTTAATCTCGAAATTTCCACTTTAATCACGTATTTTATTTTGTCATTAAATTAGAACATCATAAACTTCATCTTAAAATTGTTTAATTTACTAGTTTATCAATTCCCTTTGTAACTAAAGTAGCACATTAAATGCTTTGTTTTGTATTTGATCTTCTATGAGCTCTATGTATGTGAATCACTACGTGCTTCTTAAATGGGCTTACTCTTCCACCAACAGGACACAGAATCCATTACATTCGTGATATTATAGCTCTCTGAATATTAAAATACTGAGATGTATACGTGATATCATTTTCATGATGATAGGAGTTAAAACATGTTATTAAACATGGAAACACAGTGACGCAGTGATTGTTCATGTCTCACGCAAGAAGCTTGCTGCGCCATGCGCGACCGATGAAATACTTTATTGTAGCAGTACTGTCTGTTTCAAACGTACTAACCTCCAATTCCTGCCCTTACTTTTCTTTCTCCAAATACCCAATCGCCACACAATCAGCTTTGTAATAGACGTTAAACCTTCTGTAAGCTTAGAATGCAGATTCTTCAAAACTTTTAAGGAACATTGAAATATCTTCGTAGTAATGCTTTTAATTATTCTATCCATCTATCCTTCCAGTGTCACGTCAACACCTGCAAGAATACAGCGCAAGGCAGGAACAATCTGTGAACGGAGCACCAGCAGCTTGCTAGCACTGGCACCGTGTCCTCACATGTTTAGTTGTTAACAATATAGATTATTTAAATGAAGTTAAAGTTTTATCTGTATATTATAATAAACATATTTTGCTGCATTTCATCTTAAAAATTATATCATCATCATGTAAATACACGCTTTATAAAGTGGCTCAGGTTGTGCAATATTATAACTGTATCGCAAGTTTACAGTGAGGTAATTGTACTTATAAGTACAAACAGTTCTACAAGGGGCACTTTATGGACTAATGGTGTGCGTTTAGAGCTCTTGGGATGAAACTGTTTCTGAACTGTGAGGTCCATACAGGAAAGGCTCTGAAGCGTTTGCCTTATGAGAGCAGTTCAAATAGATAGCATGGCTGAGGCAGCATGTACTTCATGCTGTATACCGATAATTCTCTTTCCGATCAGCTGCTGCTGTGATTCACACTCAGATACAGTGATATAAATACTCGAGTGGTGCAGTGAGAGTAATATGGAAAAAGATGATCTGATGTGGCAACCCCTAACGGAAGCAGCTGAAAGAAGAAGAAGGTGAAGTGAGAGTGAAAACGCTAAAGCAGTTATGGCATTTGGAATAGTTTGACCATTCTGTGAACCATTATATTGTTACAGTTTAATTACAATCAGATGCCTTAAACTAATAAACAACATGCATTTAATGTCAGTGAATTTATAAAGCGCGTCAGGGATGTGGATCTATAAAATGAATGGGTAACCACACAGGAACAGTAGCACTGCCTTGACGCTGGGTGCCCCCAGTCTGCAAAACCGAGCGCAGAACTTGCATACAACAGAGTATGAGCTACAGTGGTGTAGCAGGGCTACATAGTAATAGTGTTTTCAATGTTTGTGCTGAGTGTGTTTTGTTTCCATCGTCCCGTTTGCTGTTTATAATGTGTGTGTCAGTGAATGTCATACCCATAAATGCAGAGGGGACAGATGATGGAGAGAGATCACAGCCCCAAGATGGAAAGCACCTTTTCACAATCAATTACATCCGGCTTTTTACTATTTAAACAATCAGGAGGGAAAAGAGAAGGGGAAGATGGAGAAAGACAGAGATTTCATTTTTACGATAATGAACCACCACTACCAGTTATTTTTTACATCGCGCTTGTTTTAATTCAGCCGGATTTACTTCAGTTCAATCATCGCCAGAGACCATGGGGTTGGACTTCATTATCCACCACTCACGAGCATACACGATGAGGTTGTTCCATTTTCCAAGAAATTCAAATACATCCATTCTTTGTTGACCAGTCATCCGTATTCAGGACAGTAATATACCCGACTCAAGTTGACGATCATTGCCATTTCCGCCTTCATTTATTGTTACTTGTGTTGTGTGTGTTATAACATTACAAGGGCAAGGGAGGGTTTGTTTTTGTATATATGGTGTTTTCACATTGCTGCTTTGGTGGAGGGATATACATATATATTTTTTTTTCATGGGGAATGTGCAGTAATGTTTTGTTGTTGTGTTCCATTTAATATATTTATTCATTTATTTGACATACCTGCTTTTGTGCCACAGGTCTTGATAGTGTAGCTGCCGGCTGGGTAAGGGGTCAGCCATTACAGTGGAAATGTGCGTGGCTTTACCCCAAGTTTAGGTTTAATACATTGCGATTTAAATGTGGAAACGTTCTTACGCAACATTTTTGTGTGTACGCACCATTTATACATGAGGCTTCTGGATACTGACTGGCCGTGTCACACAGGAACTGTCATTTCACGATCTACATTACATAGTGAGGGCCATAAAATGCTGAATTCAGCACTGAAGACACAATGTACAATGAATCTATTCAGAACACCTAAGGAATTTCATAATATTCTCATTATGGTCATCTAATGTACCCCTCAATTAAAAATACTGTATTTTTTTTTTAAACATGCAGGATGCAAATCCGGTTGCAGGCAGTGATATCATGCATGCACAAAGCAGACTGGGCAGTACCGTAAACTTACAGTACGCATGCATGAAAGTTTTGCATATGCGGATTGAGTAGTGACATCCTTGTCCAACAAAAGTTTGCCTAAGCCAAAGTGAAGCAGATGGCCATTTTATCTCTTCTATTTCTTGCTATTTCTCTAAGATTATAAATAACAATGCTAGTAATCCCAGAGTCTTATTCTCTACGACTGATTGTCTGCTAAACCCAGGTAACACAAAGGAATGCCTCCAAAATACTTCCCGTGAAACCTGTGAGGGTATCGCTGTATTTTCCAATCTAAAAATTAATGATATAGAAATAAAATAATATATCTCCCAAAACTGTGGATCCTCCTAAGCCCCAGTACTCCGCTATAAACAAATTCAATTCTTTCACCAGGATAGATTTACCTGATTTACATAAAATAATTTTGCAGCTGAGACCCTCCACTTGCGTCTTTGACCCAATACCAACAAGTTTTTCAAAGAAGTATAATTCATAATATTCTTGACATTGTAAACTCGTCAGTAGATACGGGTCTAGCCTGTACAACCTGTGTCAGAGCTTGGTCAGCATTGCCGGCAGTAAGTCGAGCCTGTTTCCAGTGAGATTTGGACTCCACCAGGGCTGCCCTTTCTCACCAATTCTGTTCATAACTTTTATGGACAGAATTTCAGGCGCAGCCAGGGTGTTGAGGGGTCTGGTTTAGTGGACTCAGGATTGGGTCACTGTTTTTGTAGATGATGTTGTCCTGTTTGCTTCATCAGGCCGTGATCTTCAGCTCTCTCTGAATCGGTTCGCAGCTGAGTGTGAAGCAGCTGCGATGAGAATCAGCACCTCCAAATCCGAGACCATGGTCCTCAGCCGAAAAGGGAGTGCCCTCTCGGGGTTGGGGAGAGATCCTGCCCTAAGTGGAGGAGTTCAAGTATCTCAGGGTCTTTCACAAGTGAGGGAAGAATGGAGCGCGGAGATCGACAGGCGGATCGGAGCAGGCGCCCACGTAATGTGGACTCTGCATCGGTCTGTCGTTGTGAAAAGGAGCTGAGCCCTAAGGCAAGGCTCTCAATTTACCAGTCGATCTACGCTCCTACCTCACCTATGGTCATGAGCTATGGGTAGTGACCAAAAGAACGAGATCGGTGAATACAAGCGGCTGAAATGAGTTTCCTCCGCAGGGTGTCTGGGCTTTCCCTTAAAGAAAGGGTGAGAAGCTCAGTCATCCAAGAGGAGCTCAGAGTAAGCCGCTGCTCCTCTGCATCGAGAGGTCAGATGAGGTGGCTCGGGCATCTGATCAGGATGCCTCCTGGACGCCTTCCTGGTGAGTTGTTCCGGGCACATCCAACCTGGGAGAAGGCCTTGGGGAAGACCCAGGACACGCTGAAGGGACTATGTCTGACTATTGGGATTCTCCCGAAGAGCTAGAAGAAGTGGCGGGAGAGGGAAGTCTGGGCCTCTCTGCTCAAGCTGCTGCCCCTGCGACCCACCTCGGATAAGCGGAAGAGGATGGATGGCAGACATTATGCAGTTAAATAACCATCTCAATAAACATGCTATTCTTCATAAATTTCAGTCAGGTTTTAGAACAAATCACAGCACAGAAACTGCACTCGTTAAAGTAGTAAATGACCTGCAGGTAAATGCAGACAGAGGCCATTTATCTGTTCTCATCCTCTTAGATTTGACACCATTGAACACAACTTTCTTAGAAATCGCCTTAGTCAATGGGTGGGCCTCTCTGGCAGTGTCTTAAATTGGTTTGAATCCTGGCAGGGAGAAAATTCTTTGTTAGTTGTGGTAATTATAACTCAAAGACACATGATATTATATATGGTGTTCCACAAGGCTCTCTCCTGTGTCTGCTGCTCTTTTCGATCTACATGATTCTGTTAGGTCAGATTATCTTGGGGCACAACGTGAGTTACCACAGCTATGCTGATGACACACAGCTGTACTGATCAATAGCACCTGATGACCCAGACACTGTTATTTCACTAACACAATGTCTTACTTGTGTTTCTAATTGATGAATAGTAATTTTCTCAAACTAAATAAAGAGAAAACAGAAATTTTAGTGATTGGCAGTAATGGATACAATGCGATTATTAGAAATAAACTTGATCCATTAGGATTAAAAGTCAAGACGGAGGCAAAGAAATTAGGGGTAACTGTTGACTGCAACCTGAATTTTAAATCGCATATTAATCAGACCACTAGGACAGCATTTTTTCACTTAAGAAACACAGCAAAAGTTATACCTCTTATATCATTGAAACATGCTGAGAAATTAGTTCACGCTTTTGTTTTCAGTCGTCTAGATTACTGTAACACACTCCTCTCAGGACTACCCAAAAAAAGACATCAATCGAGTGCAATGAGTGCAGAATGCAGCTGCTAGAATCCTAACTAGGAAAAGAAAATTCTGAGCACATTTCTCCAGTTTTGATGTCACTACACTGGCTACCTGTGTCATTCAGAATTGACTTTAAAGTACTGCATATGGTTTACAAAGCCTTAAATAATCTCGCTCCATCTTATATATCGGAATGTCTAACACCCTATATTCCAAATCGTAACCTTAGATCCTCAAATGAGTGTCTGCTTAGAATTCCAAGATCAAAACTTAAAAGAAGTGGTGAGGGGCCTTCTGCTGTTATGCACCTAAAATCTGGAATAGCCTGCCATTTAACAAAATTTGTTTGTTTAATAACAAATGCTGGCCAGTGAAATGTTAAGTTTTTCATGCAAAAGAAGGAAAAGTAATGCTGAAGTAATGCACTGTGTGTAACTCATTACATATTATAATAACTAATTATATAATATATTTAGTTACTTTTTTTTGTAAATAATGAGTAATATAAATAAGATACTTTTAAAGGTAATATTTACCACACTACTCAGGAGACACAAGCACCATGTTTTAGATTCACACATGGCCGTTGACCTTGTCGCAGGCGGCTGGGGGTGGAGCCCAGCCGGGACGCCCGAGGGGACCGGAGGAGGGCTGGTGCCTCCTCCCGACCACGAGGGGGCGACCGCCCTGGTTTTGTTGGTGGCCTCGGTAGGGGCTTGGAAACCCAACCCTGTAGAACCCTGGTGCCTAAAGAACCCTGGGGAAGAAGAATTGGGACACCCAGAGGGCTACCGGGTGCGCAGCCGGCACTTCGGCCACATGGGGCGGTCCAAGGAGGAGTGCCGGAAACAGCTGGAGCCCATCCGAGGTGGTATAAAATGGGCCGCCTCCCTGCATTCAGAGTGGAAGTCAGGTGGAAGAGGACGGAGCTGGAGAGAGGACTAGAGGCGCCAGAAGAAGGGCAAGAAAGACTGTGAGAGGCCCGGACTTTGGGGAATTGGTGCTGGAGGCACTGGGACGGCACTGAACTGTTTGTAAATATTGTATATAGTTGGGTGAATAAATTGGTGTGCTGGGTGATAAACCGTTGTCCGTCTGTCTGAGTCCTGGTCCAGTTCCACAGTGGCGAGTCGACAGGATGCTCTTCCTGGTACAAGGCAGGGATCTGCTTTTAGATATTGTTCTGTGGACGCCCGCGCAGCAGCGGACCCCACACACTCGCTGTGGGAGCGGGCGCTGCACAACCCCACGGGAGCGGTTCTTCCCACGGACCTCGCCGGTCTGCAGAATGGCCATGTTTCCCGGTGCGAGGAAGGAGGACAGGCGTTGCGGAGTACAGCGGGCTCCAAGAGTCGCGCTGTCAGAAAGGATGGCCAGGCCAGCATTGTAACGAAGAAGGCCACACCGAGGCAGGGGTCTCGGAGGGACGGGATCCGGGAGGTAAGTACCCTGCCCCGCGGTAGTAGGCCCTTCGGGGTCGAACTTACCTTGTTTTGTACAGGCAGGGACGATCCGGATCCGCGTCCGTGGCGGAGCACGCCGGTCCACAGGCCATCGGCAGCGCGAGGACGGCAGCAGAGGAAGCTGCGAAATCGGAGCCGATGCAGCTCAAGAGATCGCAGCAGCTGCGAGGCTGCCAGGTGGCACGCCACCGTAACCTGGAAAAGGGGAGATAAGATGGTCGTGGACCGGAAGTCCCACCCGCTGACAGGCACGGATTGGCCGGTGTGTCTTGTATGCCCGCCAATGACTGTATGGAGGCGGGACCAAGGAATGCCGTCTCATGCCCGAGAGACCCGATTGGGCCAGAGGGAGTGGCTCACAGGAGGCAGGCGGCGTGCGGCTGACGGACAGGTAAGCCCACTGACGCCTGTCTCCCCTGTTCTCGCCGCGGCTCTGCGCGAAGTCGGAGGAGTTCCTTCCCCCAGAGTTGCCTTTATTACAGGTGCTACGTGCTCTCTCTGTGGAGTTGGAGAAGCTGAGGGGACAGCGATCAGCGTCATCTGAGACACCGCAGGCTGCGGAGGAACGGTGCGACGCTGGAGCCTTTGGCCGGAGGAGTACAGCGGGAAAGGTGAGTGTTGCCCTCCCCGCACAGCATAAGGGAGAAGTCGCCGAAAACGGCCGTGATAACAATGACCGCAACAAGTACGCAAGTCTCCAACAGAGGACGCCGCGGTGCAGGCTGACAGCAGAGCGAGGGAGAGCAAGAACGCAGGGGCTGGCAGGACAAGGGCTGATGAGTGACCTGGTCCTAGCGCCCTGCGCCCAAGCCTGCGACTGTCTCCCGCCGGTCTGCATGGACGAGCAGCAAAGCTCAAATCCAGCCCGCCAGAGTGTCCAAGAGAGGAAGGAGGAGCCGAGGGGTGTATGCGGTTCCTCTGACAGGAACGGACGTGTTGCTGGGTGCGCACGTCCGGTGAGGGCTGTCCTCTGCGGAGGCAGAGGAAGAATCCTGGCAGGTGGAGTAGCCGCCTGCGAGAGCAGTCCCGACACCAAGAATGGACAGGCATGGAACCCACGGGCGGAGGTACCAACAGGCAAGTCGGGGCTACCGATGGGTATGTGCTGCAGGTGTAGAGATCGGAGGGACGCCGTACGGGTGTCCAGGCAGCGCTTCTGGCCCTCCCTTTGTTTATTCACAGGACTGAAGCCTAAATGAGCCGCTGGACCTGCCCCGCTGGGGACCTGCCCTCCTGGAACGGGCTGTTCCGCGGGAGGACTCTCCACCGGGCACCGGATGGTGCCCTGGCTGGCGGGGACTGTAGAGGCAGAGCGTGCAGACCAGAGGGGCAAGAAGGCCTCGGAAGGGGTGCCGAAGTGGTGCGCCCCAGGATGCCGTGGTGGGCCCTGGGACGGAGTAGGACCCACTCCGGGATGTGCTGCCCTCTCGGGATGTATTGCTCTGACGGATGGGTCTTTGCTGGCAGTGGGCACTGTCGCAGGCGGCTGGGGTGGAGCCCAGCCGGGACACCTGAGGGGACTGGAGGAGGGCTGGTGCCTCCTCCCGACCACGCAGGGGCACCCCTGGTTTTGTTGGTGGCCTGGGGTAGGGGGCTTGGAAGCCCAACCCTGTAGGGGCCCGTGGCCACTGCCAGGCGGCGCCCCGGTGCCTGAAGAACCCTGGAGCCCAGCACTTCCGCCACACCAGGAAGTGCTGGGGGGAAGAAGAATGGGGACACCCTGAGGGCTTCATGAGGCGCAGCCGGCACTTCCGCCACATGGGGGCGGTCCAAGGAGGAGTGCCGGAAACAGCTGGAGCCCATCCGGGTGGTATAAAGGGTCCGCCTCCCTGCATTCAAGAGCGAAGTCGGGTGGAAGAGGATGGAGCTGGAGAGAGGACTGGAGGCGCCAGAAGAAGGGCAAGAGAGACCCGACTTTTGGGAATTGGTGCTGAGGCACTGGAACGCACTGAACTGTTTGTAAATATTGTATATAGTTGGGTGAATAAATGAGTGTGCTGGGTGATAAACCGTTGTCCGCCTGTCTGTGTCCAGGTCCCGCTCCACAACCTTTAATTGTTGTTAAGCACAATTTATCAAGTCAAGTCAAGTTGGGGAGCATGCACTGGTACAGTGCGCTGACGCACCCACTACACAACAAAACAACTCAGGATCCTGGTTGAAATCCACCAGGCAGACACGCCGTCCAGTCCCACCCTCCAGAAATGACCCTCTATCTGCCACAGACAGGTGTTAAGTAGCCGACCCCTTGGCCTGGTCCAGCCACCTGGTCCCCAACAATGAGGATCTTACAAGCTGGATCACCCTTGGGGAAACGCGCCACATGGCCGTAGTGCCGTAACCGATGCTCCCTCACAATGCAGGTAATGTGCCTCATTCAGGACTCCACGAGCAACTGCTCATTCGACACAAAGTCAAACCAAAATGTACCCAAGGATTTTCTGGAGAGACACAGTACCAAAGGAGTCCAGTCTTCGCCTCAGGTCATTGTATAGCCCATGTCTCGCAAACCATATAACAAGACAGGATGCACCAGGACTTGGACCTTTGTTCTTTGCATAGATATTGGGAGTGCCACACACCCCTTCCAGTGACCTCATGACACCCCATGCTCTCCCAATCCATCTAATGACTTCATATGAAAGAGTCACCAGAGACATGAATGTCACTGCCCAGGTAAATAAACCTCTCGACAAGGTTGACACTCTCCGCAGACAGACACATTGCTGATGGCTGTGCCCAAGAGGTTTATCCAGGACACTCGCAAGCCCAGACACTCAGACTCCTCACTCAGTCTTTCGAGCACCCCGATCAGAGCCTCCACTGACTCCGCGAAGATCACAGCATCGTCAGCAAAGTCAAGATCCGTGAATCTTTCTTCACCAACAGATGCCCCACAGCCGCTGGACCCCATGACCTTGCCCAACACCCAGTCCAAAGAAGCATTGAACAGAGTAGTAGCAAGAACATACCCCTGACGAACCCCAGAATCAACTGGGAAAAAAGAGAGGTTCTGCCTCCACTCTGCACAGCACTCACAGTACCAGTGTATAGGCTGGCCATGATATCCAGCATCCTCATGGGGATCCCGTGAACCCTCAGGATGTCCTTCAGAGCAGCTCGATCACCTGAGTTGAGTGCCTTACTTAAAATCGACAAAGGCTGCAAAGAAACTCTGCCGATATTCGCTTGCACTCCATGAGAGCCCTCACTGCCAGGATGTGGTCAATGGTAGACTTCTTAGGCGTAAAACCAGACTGTTCCAGTTGCTGATAGGTAAGCCAATGATCACAGATCCTATTGAGGACGACCCTAGCAAGGACCTTACCCAGCACCGAAAGCAGTGTAATCCACCTGTAGTTGCCGCAATCTAGGCGATCACCCTTCCCTTTCCAGGTAGGGACGACAAGTCCCGCTTTCCAGTCAGTTGGAATAATGGCAGTCTCCCAAATGCAAGTAATGATTGCTTGCAATGCCAGGAGGGCAGCCTTACCACCAGCCCAGAGAAGTTCACCCCGGATACCACAGATCCCTACAGCCTTTCCTCCTCTCAGCTGGTTTACCACCTGTGCAATCTCAGTGAGATTGGTTGGCTCACAGCAAATTGGAGGATTAGCCTCAAGAACCATGGACCCAGAGATATCCAATGTCCTAGCCAGAGGATCAGCTTTGAACAACTGCTCAAACTAGCCAGCCCAGCGGGTCACAACTGCAGTGTCATCCATAAGGACCGTTTCATCAGCCGCCCTGACTGTGACTCTCCGAGGAACAGATTCAGATATGCGTAATGCTATATCTGCCCTTAGAGCCCTCGCAGCTATCCTTCTCAGTTCTCAGTGCACTGCGACTCCTCACGATGATATGCAGAGTGCCATGCGAGATGAAACACCTCCTTCTGGGAACACCGGTATCACTAACACAACCCTCAGCAACCTTCAGGGTCTTGTCACGGGAGGTCTCCCACATCACATTAGGATTGGAAGTCACACCCAAATCTGCAACTGTGTGCATTTCTATGCCATCAAAATATTTTGGCAAAGGAGAACTCCATAAGTGGACTTGACCATGTAAACAAACTTTTTTAAGAAATCGGGTTTCTGCCTTAACCGGCTGCTGACCTTATTCCAATTTTATGTGTGCATGTAAACATACTGATTGTGACTCTCTGCAGCTGACAAACTGCATTGGTGGGGGTGGAGGAAGCTTGAATCATAAGTAGAAAGATGTTCCCTTTTCCCCATCCATGATGACAAAACCAAGGACTCAAAAAGGGATTGGTGAGTGTGAAGAGGCTGTTTAGAGTGTAAAGGAGGGGCAATAGAGCAATAGACTGACAAGTTTACAAAGAAGTACTCTGTGTTGGTACTGGGACATCATAACTAGGGAGGAAGAGAGAGAGAGAGAGAGAGAGAAGGAGGATGTGTACTGAAATAGTGAAGGAGAGAGAGGGGATATAGGTGTTCTGCTATTTTAGTGGCATTCTCAAGTATATGATGCTGGGGAGATAGTGGCTAGAATTGTAGCTGCATCAGTTACATTGCAGCACAACAAAACAGCTTATAGATGTGATGGTACTTGTGGGTGCTCCTATCATCTATCCTGGCGAGTCTTACAATATGTACAAAATGATATTAATTTTAATAACACTTGATGGTGTTGGCCATGTGCAAATAGTGGCTAATAGAGATGTATTCCCACTTTTAATAGTGCCTGTCCCTTAGCCTTGTATCAGTATCTTTGTGAGCCTCAACCTCTCTTGCCCTGTGTGTACAAGCTGTGTTCTTCCTACACCTCTTCTCAGTATCCTTGTGTATCTCAACCTCTGTTTTCATACGTGTACCCTTAGTATTCCTCCTAAGCCTTCACCTAGTAACCTTATGTGATTCAACCAATTTTGGGCCATTCTTCCTCTCTTGATCATATTCCCATAAAGCCTGCTTCTCAGACTGTGTCATTTCAAGGCACCTTGCTCACCACCTGTCCACTTTTCAACTACCACCAAAGTTAGATTTGTTCCCATTAGTCAGTTTAAACTTTCTGTTCTTACAAGAACAGCAATCATGCATAAATTTAAATTTCATTAGAATAAATTTGTAGATTAGGTGCAATTTGTCTCTGACAATCTAGTAACACCTCTCCTCACTGTTTTAATATTTACTTTAACCTGGTTTCAGTGGCATGAACTGATTATCCAAATTTAAGCCCCTGCTACTTTAAAAAGTTAAGCCAATCTATTAATCAAATATTTTGAGTTTTAACTTTGCAATGTTTAACTTGCACAACGTATATATATTAGTGTTCACGACTTTAAAAAATAAATAAATATAACTTTAATTTTATTTAACTTTAAATATATAAAGTACAAGTAGTTGATAAATTTAGCTGAAATAGCTTGATTGCTTTGATTGTCCTGCATCATAGTATATCAGCTGATTTAAAGAATATTCTAGACTAGCCAACCCTCGGCGTAGCATACCGATAATCAGGCCGCTTTTAAATGATTTTAAGCACAGAGGAAAAAATAAACATTTGAAAAATCCGTAATTTAATAAACCACCAAGAAAAGTAACATTGCAACAATGCACGCCACGGCAACATACAATTGTCCGCGGACTGAAAACCGGAGGAGCGCCTTCTCCTTCCAAAGCGAAGGACGGGGTTGAACGGCGCCGTTCAGTACGCACTGCCCGCTTATGTGCCGCGCCCAACCCCTACCTGAGTCGCTTTTGTCTGTGTACAGTCCACACGCACCTGTGAGTCACGCTTGACTGTTAATTTTCCAAACACTCAGTCGGTTTCCACGCTGACTTTTCATTGTTCTTTGCGGTTCTGGGTGCTTTTTTAAATACAATCCACCAAGTCACCCGACCGGGGAGGATTTACAAAGGGCAGGAACGTAATCAGTGCGAGCGTATGACCCGCACGCTGGGAATTTCGCTCGTGGGGAACAATCGCAAGCCACAGTCTCCATCACGAATGGGGTTCAACGGCTTACCCACGGCGCGTAGACACACGCTGATCCATTCAGTGTAGCGCGTGCAGTACCGACATACAAGTGCATCACAGACCTGTTAATGCTCAATCTCACGTGGCTGAAAGCCACTTGTCCCTCTAAGAATTTGGACGCCGACTGCTGTTGGGTCGTGTAACTATTTAGCAGGCGGGAGTCTCGCTCGCTTTCAGAAATAAGCATCCAAATCGCTCCACTAAGTAAGAACTGCCATGCACCACCACCCACAGAATCGAGAAAGAGCTGTCAATCCTCTCCGTGTCTGGGCCGGGTGAGGTTTCCTGTGTTGAGTCAAATGAAGCGAAAGGCTCCACACCTGGTGGTGCCCCTTACGTCAATTCCTTTAAGTTTAATTTGAGAATGAAATTGCGATTCCGTGGTCTTGGCCCCAAGGGATGTGGCCCCGCTGCAGTATGCGCCCCTTATTTGTTTGTATTAAAAGTGGTAACCCTACCTGTGACTCACGTAAGACTTTTCATTGCTCTATGCGGTTTTGGCTGCCTTTCTATATATAATCCACAAGACACCCACCACGGCGGAGGGGGTGTGTACAAGTGCAGGAGCATCTAAGAAGATGCATGTTTGTCATGGATGCAATTGCTGTATGTAGCGGTAAAACAGTTTGCTATGAGCAACAGTTTCACAATGACATTTCTCCAAAAACCCGACTGACAGAAACAAACAGTTACCTGAAGCAGGAATTTCTATAACATTGAAAGAAGTGTTGTTTCCATGAAATACATTTGAAGCGGCAGCCATGGAGGGCAAAAGAATAGTCAACGTGGCTCACAGCTGGGTTTGGACCGCAGCACAGACCAAAGCGAGTGAGTATGTGTTTGATGAGCTGTTTGATTTGGCGGCAGTGGTCTGAGGTGCGTTCCTGAGCACGTAGGAGGAGGGGTAGAGTTTGTGGGCAGGGCTTCGCTGTTCCTTTCGCATGGTTTTTCATGGTGGACGCGTTGGTTTCAAACCGAAAAGAATAATGAAAAGTCAACATGGCTTAGACGCATGTGGACTCCTAGCACAGACGAAAGGGGCTAACTGGGTGGTCGGTGAGTTTTTGCGTCCGGGCACATGGGTAGGCAGTGTGAATGCGAGAGAGCGAGGGTAGACGCGGGCGGTGAAAAAAGAGTGTTGGTGGGCAGCAAAACGCCTTCCATGTTCCTGCAGGAGCATCTAAGAAGACGCATGTTTGTCGCGCGATGTAATTGCTGTATGTAGCGTGTAAAACAGTTTGCTATGGTGCAAGCGGTCATGCGTTGTAACCGAAAACTCGTAGACTGCTTACTTCATTGTGTTTTAACCTCAGTTGTAAAGGATTGTTTTAAAGATCCCATGAGATACCCCTCGCAAACCGTTTCACACGCTGCATATGGCGATTCACCTCCGCGAGAAACATGCCTCTATGAACAGTCAACGTAGCTCGGAGGTGCATGACATGAACATGGCATTAACCTGACCTGCACCGCATGTGGCCTCCACGACAGACGAATATAAATGACACCACTTTTCTGTGTCCTCGCGGTCCGACTTGGTGGGCGTGGCCCTGCGAAGTTGTCGTCATATCTAATGGTCTTGAGTTGGTGGGCGTGGTCCTTCCTGCGCGCCATAGGTGTCTCACTTGTCGGCGGTTTAGTGAATCCACGCCCTTCCGTGCTTTTCATGGTTGTCTTGCCTTAGTGAATTATATATATAGATTTTGGGTCACTGAAGTAAAATATTTAAAGTCAAAACAGAAAAATCTAGAATTTATTAATATTAACTAAAGTTCCTATTGCAACAGTTTTTTCTAGTTCTGCTAACTTATTTAGTTTCACAATGTTGCATTTTAAATATCAAACTTTAAATCTTTAATATTTAGAATTAATGAAATGCTACAAAATTTGTATGTGTATTTTTCCTTTTCTTGATCAAATGTTTGTTGAAATACATGAGCCAACAGCCCAAAGAAAACAAAAAACATTAAAATATATTGAAGTGATAACCCTATGCTTAATGTACCCTGTCATTATATTTTTCCTTCTTTTAAAAGGTTAGTGTGAGTAACAGTTTAGTAGAAAAAATGGATGCATCCATGAAGCTGGCACTATCACAGTTTCCGGAAGGAGTTCATTTTCCAGGTAACAAAGTAATTTACACCATGCTCTTACTCTACAGTATATTTCTTTAGAAAGTGGAAAAATGATTGCTATTTACAGTATATTTACATTTACTGTATCTTAAATAAATGAATATCCAGAAACACACACACAAATAAATATATTTAAAAAGGTCTGTCAGTAGTAGGTTGTGTTTTATCTGAGTAATGCTTCAAATGAGTAAGCATCTACTCCATTTCTCATAACTGTATATTAAATTTAGAATTACTGGGAAGTGGCAGCAAAGCTAATCCTAATATTACTGAGAGTGAAGTAAGAACTAAATCTCAGTGGTTGCTAGTACATTGCAGGACAAACAGATATTCAGTTTAACTATAATCTGTACTGGTAGACAAGAGTGCTTTTTAAACTTTTTAAAGAAATGTATTTGTAAATTGCTCTATTCATTAAAATATTTTATTAATTAGATTCCTTGGAAGAACTGGAGAAGATGAAGACTCTCTGTAATTTTTTGAACCTTAAAATTTTTCAATAAAATCTTAAGTTTAGACAGATCTTTATGTATAATAGAAAATGTAATACGTTTGTCTTAGTACAGTACTTTTTTTTAAATGGATTACTTTGATTTTGAGTTGAATACTAACATTTACTGACTTTTATAATAGAAGTTTATAATAAAAGTTACCAATGTTGGCAATTTTAGAGACCTTGTATGCATAAATTACTCGTGGTATTAAAGCTAAAAGATCTAATTGAACAAAAAAAAAAAATTGCTTTTTTTATAAAGAATATCATATCTTTCTCTATTGCTTTTTAGTAACTCTATTGCTTGATTGTTATCATTTGTTTCCTAATCACAAAGTGGAATGAAAAGAAGAATAATTTAACAATAATGGAAATGTTTGAAAAAATAAAATACATTATTTAATTTAAAAATGTGGTCTTTCTTTGTGACATATCATCTTGTAGAGACCTTAGGGTGCTATGATTTACAATGTAGTAACAGTGATTAATTTATTTTAAAAAGTTAAGCCAGGAGACCCCTCCCACAAAGACATGCTACATTGAGGCAAAATATCCGACAGTATACATGTAATGAGAAGTCAAGCAAAATAACACGCTTTTAATTTTACCTGAAGAAGGGGCCTGAGCTGCCTCAAAAGCTTGCATATTGTAATCTATTCAGTTAGCGAATGAAAGGTTAATAATAATAAGTTACATTTGAGCGCCTTTCACAAACCCAAGGTATCTTTACATACACAGTAAGAAAAAATTACGCTGATGATAAAAGTTCATAGAAGAGGAAACTGGGAAACTCTTAAGGCCTTCTTAAGAGGACAGATTATCTCATATCTTTCCCACAGAAATAAATTAGAAACCAAGAAAGTAGCAGAGATAAAAGCGAAATTACTAGAATAGATGAAGAACATGCCAGGCTTCCAAGAGCTCTACATAGGAAAAGGCAGGCTCTGCATTCAGAACTAAACCTCTTGACAACTAAAGAAACTGAACAACTAATTTATAAATCCAGACATCATTACTATGAACATGGAGAGAAAGCTAATAAGCTTTTAGCTCAACAAATTCACAAGCAAGAAGTCGCAACGCAATCCCAGTAATCACCAACACGAACGGAGACAAAATCATCGACCACAAAAATATAATGCACACTTTCAGAGACTACTATAAATCCTTATATACTACTGAGTTTAAAACAATCTAATGCATTTCTGGATACATTACAGATACCACAAATAGACTTTTAGTGCGGAGGAACTTGATAAACCTCTGGCGTTATCAGAATTACTAGATGCTATAAAGTCACTTCAAGGGGGAAAGCAGCAGGCCCTGATGGCTACCCTGCAGAATTTTATAAGAAATTCTCCGCTCAGCTAGCTCCCCTCCTATTAGCAACATTTACAGAAGCCAGAGACAATCAAACTCTTCCTCAAACTTTTCGCCAAGCACTAATCACCGTTTTTCCAAAACAAAATAAGGACTTATTACAATGTGCATCATACAGACCAATTTCACTTTGAATAATGACGTTAAAATACTCTCAAAATCATAGCTAGAAGGATGGAGAAAGTGCTCCCTCGGTAATATCACAAGATCAAACTGGATTTATCAGGGTCACACTTATCTTCAAATCTTCGAGCCTGTTTAATGTAATATACTCACCAACTAAATCAAACACCCCAGAAATATTATTATCATTGGATGCAGAAAAGCATTTGACATGATTGAATGGAAATACCTTTTTACTACATTGGAGAAATTTGGGTTTGGCCCGAACATTTGTGCATGGATTAAATTACTGTATACCAATCCAGAAGCTTCAGTTTGTATCAACAACATTTGTTCAGACTACTTTAAACTAGAACGTGGTACTAGACAAGGATGCCCCTTGTCACCGCTACTGTTTGCAATTGCCATTGAACCACTGGCAATACATTGTCGAAATACTGATCAGATAAAGGGGATTATCAGAGAAGGACTGGAACAGAAAATTTCTCTATATGCAGATGATATGGTACTGTATATATCAGACCCAGAAAATTCTGTGCCTGCAGTCTTAACAGCACTCACAGAATTTCAAAAGATCTCTGGTCTCAGAATTAATCTGAATAAAAGTGTACTCTTTCCAGTGAATTCTCAAGCATATAATATTAGATTAGACACCCTACCTTTTATCATTGCAGAACAGTTTAAATACCTAGGGTAAACATCACAAGTAAACATAAAGCTCTTTATCAACAAAATTTGCGTCTGCATGGAAAAATTAAGCAAGACTTGCATAGATGGTCAACCCTTCATCTCACTCTAGCTGGAAGAATTAACACTGTTAAGATGAATATTCTTCATAAGCTCCTTTTTATTTCAAAACATCCAATATACATCAATAAATCATTTTTAAGCAATTAGATTCAACAATAACCTCATTTATTTGGAACTCAAAACATCCACGCATCAAAGAGCGACCCTACAAAGACAAAAGGCAGAAGGTGGCATGGCTCTGGCTAACTTCCAGTTTTATTACTGGGCAGCAAATATACAAGCGATAAAAACCTAGACACAAATAGAAGAACATACACAGGCTTGGTCCGCAATAGAAGTAAAATCCTGCAGTACTTCTTTATATTCCTGCTCTGTGCCCAATAAACAAGTTATCGGCAATATACACTAATAACCCAATTGTGCTTCACTCACTTAGAATATGGAACCAATGTAGAAAGCATTTTAAGATGGAGAAGCTTTTATCTGTGGCACCTCTGCAAGAGAACCACCTCTTTCAACCTTCACAAACATATGCAGTTTTAATATCTGGAAAAATTTGGGATTAACTTGCTTAGAGATCTTTATATAGACAACGTCTTTGCATCCTATGAACAATTACATTCCAAATTTAACATTCCAGCTACACATTTCTTTCACTATCTTCAAATTAGGAACTTTGTTAAACAGAACCTTCCGATTTTCCTCATCTTGCACCCTCATCCATGCTGGAAAAATATTGCTCAATCTCAAGGACTCAGACACCATCTCTGCAATATATAAAATCATTTTACAGTCCCTCCCTTTCAAAGATCCAAGAGGACACTGGGAAAAAGATCTCTCAATTAATATATCAGAAAAGGAGTGGAAAGTAGCAATGCAGAGAATTCACTTGAGCTCCATATGCGCAAAGCATACAATTATTCAACTCAAAATTATATATCGAGCACATCTGTCTCATCTAAAACTCTCCAAAATGTTTCCAGGGCATGATCCAACCTGCCAACGCTGCAATCAAGTCCCAGCCTCACTGGGTCACATGTTCTGGGCCTGCACCAAATTAACATCATTCTGGACCAAAATTTTAATTACCTTTCAGACAGCCTTGGTCTCACAATCCCCCTAACCCATTAACAGCTGTGTTTGGGGTTCTTCCAGATGGGTTTAAAGTGGAGAAAGACAAACAAACTGTGATTGCATTCACTACACTTTTGGCACGCAGACTTATTCTGCTAAACTGGAAGAACCCAAACTCTCCTCCTTTAAGTCAGTGGGAAACCGATGTTTTATACTATTTGAAATTGGAAAAATCAAATACTCAGTTAGAGGATCTGTACAGATTTTTTTCAAAACATGGCAGGATCTAATCAGTAATATTTTAAAATAAGCTCTTAAAGCACAGAGGAAACAATTATTTCTGTATTTATTTTTCTTCTCCATTCATCTCTATTGGCTTATCAAACGTATTAATTTAGGTATGTTTACAAGCCTTAAATTTTAAGCCATTTGCCTTGCTCTCTCTCTCAGGGGTGGGGGTTGACTTGTTCTTAATTTTATTTTTTGTAAAAATTGATTGATTTGTATGGAATGATTGTAATAAAAATAATAAAATAAAAAAAGAAGAGGAAAGTTTTCAGTTGAGATTTATAAGTGCAGAAAAAGGAGCAGACTCAGACTGAGGAAGAGAGTTCCAGAGTTGAGGGGCTATAACACTGAAGGACCTGCCTCCCAGGTTGGAGAATCTGGTGCGTGGGACAGTAAGGAGATTACTGCTCAAGAACCTGAGAGAGCAACAAGGAGTGTAAGGAGCTAAGAGCTTTAAAGGTGAGAAACAGAATCTTGAATTTAATCCTTGATGGAACCAGTAACCAGTGAAGCTGGGAGAGAACATGAGAGCAAAATGCAAAACGCTTTGTGTGGGTGAGGACATTGGCTACAGAGTTCTGTATATACTGTAGCTTCTGTATAAATTTTGCAGGGAGGCCAATGAAGAGGGAATTACAGCAATTAATACGAGGCATTATGAAACAATGAACCAGAGTTTGAGTATCATTAAAGGACAGAAATGGACGGAGGCAGGAAATGTCAGAATGAATAGAATGAAATTTTGGAAAGAGACCTAATGTGTAGCTCAATTTTAAGTGATGAATCAAACAAAACACCAAGATTTCTGACAACAGGAGCAGGTTTGACAAGTGCACCATCAACAGAAACAGAGATATTGGATGCCTTAGAAAGTTGGGATTTTGGACCTACCAGTAACACTTCAGTTTTATTGGCATTAAGTTTGAGAAGGTTATTTTCCATCCATAGCTTAAGACCAGTGATGCAGTCAGTGAGTGTGCTGGGGGGTGAATCTGTAGGGGAGCTTGTACTAAGATATAACCGTATATTGTCTGCATAACAGTGGAAGTTAAGGCCATGTCTGCAAAAAATCTGACTCAAAGGAAGGATATAAATTAGAAAAAGTAATGGCCCCAAGGACTGAACCTTGAGGGATACCACGCGACACAGGGGAGGTGGAGGATTTATATCGGCCGAAGTGTGACAAACTGTTGCCTGTTAGAGAGATATGATGTGAGCCATTGAAGGGCTAAGCCAGTGATGGCTATAGCAGAGAGAGATGATAGGAGCATTTCATGGTTAAGTGTCAAATGTTGCACTTAAGTCAAGAAGGAGGAGAATATTAAGTGAACCATAATCTGCAGACCAGAGAAGATCAGGTGTCATTTTGCTTGACTTCTCATTAAATTCATAATGGCTAACATGGTACAACACTCTGTTACTACAACAGGATACATTACATAAACTATAAACACACAAAGCAAATTTACACCATTTACAAGAAGCCACTCATACAACCCACATTTACAACACCCAACAAACTACTAGCAAACACAATCCAGTTCACCAGTTCAAGATGATGATGAGGTATTAGAAGATGCTCAAGTGAACAGTCCTTCCAAAAATATTAACTTTGCCCCACTGCAATGAATGTCCAATGATGATCTGTGGTAAAAGGAGCATTCTTCATGTAATGATGATTCTGACAAACAAATCCCACTAACAACACAGACAGTAAGTAAGGAACATATATCCATGAAAGAACTATAATCCATACAGGTAATAATAATCTAATCCAGAGCAGTGAATGAAAAGTGATTTGCTGCAGCATCAATATACAAACATAAAAAATGGATCTCTACTGACTAAACGGGTGTCCTTTTAAATCTTGAGTATTAACATTTGCTTAATTTCTAGCCACCCCTGCACAGCAGGTCAATTCTGATTGTGGGGAATGCTGAGTATTGAAGTTCATCTAAAGCAGCACCACCACAAACTAACAAGGATATATTTACTTGTTTTTATAGAGGGTGAGCCAAAGTGAAGTACCACATTTCTCAAGGTCATTGTATAAGGTAGAGGCAGCTAAGTGCATTGGGGTGGGGGCCGTTGATAGGCAATCTCTTGTAGTTTTCAGTTGGCAACATTCCTTGGTCCAGTGTGCCCTGTGCTTTCACTGTTGAGGCATTCTTCAAAAACAATAAACCTATAATCACTACACTATGTGCTTTCCGAACGCACTTCAGCATTCCTCCTAATGGTGCTGTTCCAAATCAGTAAAACAATTCTTCAGTGGGTGGCTAAATTTAGACAGACAGGTAAAACATTGAACAGAAAATCTCCAGGCTGTCCTCAGGCTGTATAAAGGCCTGAACATTCAAACTGTAAGGGCGTCAATTTTGCAGTCTCCTAGACGTTCAGCGCTCAAACATGCTTCTGTCTTGGGAATTTACAACATGTCTTTGAGGAGGATTTTGCATGGTGACCTTAATTTCCATAGCAGTGCAGAAACTCACTGAGAGAGACTGGGAGAGTCGTAGATAGTTGTGCGTGAACATTCTTCAAACCGTTCATCGAGATGCTATCATCATATGCAGCAATAAGGCACATTTCCATTTGGATGGTGCCGTAAATAAACAAAACTTTCACTATTAGGCTGAAACTAACCCTCGTGAACTTCATCAAAGACCCCAGCACAGTGAAAGTGTTATAATTTGGTGCACCACCCATCACTTATTTGAGAAGGGGGGAGCAACATTCACCATCACTTCAGAATGTTACATTGAAATGCTGGAACCTGGAAGAAATGGATGTGGTAGATGCCTGGTTTCAACAGGATGGAGCAACAGCTCATATGGCTCGCAGATCCATGCAAGTTTTGTGGGAGATATTTCAGGGGAAGCTGATCTCCCTGTGTGGCGATGTCGGGTGGCCTTCACATTCTCCTAATCTCGCTCTGTGTGATTTCTTCTTGTCGGGCTGTCTCGTGTCGAAGGTACATATATACCAACCTCAAAATTGTCTCGAAGAGTGTATTCCTAGTGATGGCCACCACCTTAAAGACATCATTTTTAAAACAAAGTGAAAAAAATCCATTTTGTATAGCCTTTCTTGTGTTGTAATGAAATGTATTTTTCCTTCTAGCATTTTTGTAGAATAAATCTTTGAAATGTGATACTTCTTCTTGACTCACCCGGTATTTACATTGGTAGTGTTAAATGCTAAGTTGTCCCTGTCACTGACATACAATTAATATTTTATTGTTTTTTACAGGTTTAAACTTTTTTTTCATCCATCTATCTTCTCATTTCATTGTAAGTGTTTAGTCCATGATTTTACTAAAACTGTCATTCACTACACAATGGTTGACAAGCCTGCTTGAACCCTGTAAGCAAAGAAATAGCGACAATACAAAGGGGTGTGTGTGTTTGTGAAGATTTATGGTGTTTAATTCATGTTGACATATAAGGATCAAGAAAAATGCATTTTAGTAATATATATATATTGTATTAATATATTTATATAATCTTCATATGAAAAACAAACTTATTTAGAATTGTTTTGGCTTAAAACGTGAAATATAAAATCTTTATGTTTCTTCTTGAGTGCAATGTATACACAGATGTGATGTAGAATTGATATTTTTCTCCTTTTTGAAAAACAATTTTCTATACCAAGTTTGAACTGAGTTTGGATGGGTTTCCATACCATAACAGTACATTCCAAAACAGCACATTCTCATATCTGCTTAATCCTATTCAGGGTTGTGGGGTGTGTGTTTCCACTAGTAAAACATCTATCAAAATTAAATGCAAATCAAATGAATGAAAACAAAACGAGTTTTATGATGTCATTTACAAATTACATTGTGTAGGTGAACATAACGTATAAATTCCACTGACTGATAAAATTAGTGCTTCATGATTCCAGGAATAACAGATCCATCTTTCTGAAAGAGCAGGATTTTTAACTGAATTAATGCAAGCGTGCTCCTTCTAATGTGGATTGGAAACCCCATGCACAATCTACATTCTTTGATCTTAAGCTGGCCCTGACTACCGTACCTGTGCTGATTACAACTTCACTCTTTCTTTTGTACATCAGACTGTCGCATCTCAGTGCTGTGTTAAGTCAGAGCGTCAATAGCACCACCATCCTATTTTGTACTTGAGTTGGAAGTCGCTGAACTGGGAAAACAAGGTTGTTTCTCTCCTGCTATTTAATCCCAAGAGAACTAAGGAAATCAATGGCATAATTATATAAAAACAAAAAAAAATCAAATGTGTGCTGACACAATTTTTGGCTATTTTATCTTGAAAACCAAATTAAAGGGTGCACGTTACACCCTGAAATAGCATTTCCCAATTCATTCTCAGATTAATTTACTAATCACTGACAAATGTGTCTTTTTACAAAATTTCTGGATGTGAACTGTGATAATGGCTACTTACACTACACCAAAGTCAGAGGCTGCTAACACTGTGTTCCCTGAAAAAGAAAGGTCAGTTTTGTTAGGAATCTGTTAGGGCTGATTAAGAAAGTAATGCTTCACCTGCATTCAGTTTAGTGCAGGTTTTTGAGAGTGATTTAAATCGTAAGTAAGCAACCAACCACTTATTCTGTGCTCTATTCCCATTGGCCCTTATTGTGCTATGTTTATGACATATAAAAGTGTATTGGTTTTAATTTTTATTATTTCTGTAAATATCAACATACAGTGGTATAAAATGGTATAAAAACTAGTATAAAATGTAAACTTTATTTAAGAAAAAAGCTAAAAGTATAAAACTATGTAAAATAGTTTACTTTGATTCCTGAGAACCTGTGTGGTAAGTTTCAGTTTTCTGTGCTGAACTGTCAGGATCATAAGCTGACATGTAATATGAGAAGGTGTGGTGAAAGTTTCAATGTATTACAAGAAAAGATTAGCTAATTATATTCTGTAGGTGCAAACACAGTTAGATCATCATGGTTGGAATCCCACTAAAGTGAAGTTTCTTGTCTGATATGTTACATGCTGCTACAGTGTAAATATGTTAGAAAATATACTAGAAATATATTACAAAAGAAAATGTAATATTAAGTAATATTAAAAAGATTTATTAGTAAGAAGCTTTGAAACCTACTTTAATGTAGTTAATATATCTAAATAGATAAGTACCTTTAAAAATGAACTCTATAAACACAGCTGTTACTTTGGTTAAGCATAACATAAGTACCAGCCACAATACACAGATACAAATTATTCTCCTTCCTACTCCAGAAGCTGTCGCCCAGTGCCTCTGAACTCTGACTCAATTAAGTAAGGCTGCGGGCTTTCTTATGAATTAAGAATGAATTATTATTAACCCAGGACATCTGGAGCAATTTTGGGTCATGTGGAAACCAGGACAGTCCTCCCATGGAAACACCCTCTGGTGGCACCCCAAGACCCTGACTGTGTTTATGGACTTAAATTTCCATGCCAACATGCCAGTGTCCTGATTAGGTTCAGCTCTGAGGAACACTACAGTCTTTCGTATGGGAGAATGAACTATTACTGACATGCATGTTCTCCCAGTCCATCAATTATAGATAGGGCCCCTGGCCAGGCAAGAAATCATCATTCATCCCAGACAGAATGCCTGTCTTTCCTGTATGGCACCTACACAGCATGGATTTTAAATCTCAGGCAATTTATTGTCTAAGGTGAAATAAATCAACCTTCCAGAGACTGCTGTATAGATGGCTGCTTACGATACTCATTAGCACAAATCTGAAGGTCTATTGGTAAAGTAAGTGACATTACATAGTAAACAGTGTAACAAAACCACAAAGACAGCTCAATTTCTGTGGAGCATGTGTTTCATTTCTTATAACTTAAGGTGGCTCACTGATTGCTCTGCTATAGACTATGGAGCACCTTTCCAAACGAATGAAGATGGATTCTGCTTTAATTGTAATAAGCCCTTGACTTACTTGCTGTGTATTCCTACATAAATTGAAACTTGATATCCCACTTACTCCTGTTAATTCTAGTCATACTGTCAATCTCATTTTCCTTTCATTTAATCTGAACTCTCTCAAAACAACAGACTTCAAGCTCAATACCAGCTTTTGCCACCTACAAAAAATTTCAGATGACTCGTCCATCATAGGCTGCATTTATAATGGACACAAGTCAATGTACAGAAAGGCTGTGGTAGACTTCGTCTTCTGGTGTATGGACAGCAACCTGCAACTCAAAATCAGCAAGACAAAGGAGCTGATGGTGAAATTCCAGCATGCTATGAAGCCTCTGAGACCAGTCACCATTTAAGTGGAAGATGTGTAAGTGGTGCAGAGCTACAAGTACCTAAGTACATAAACAACAA
>NW_024377296.1:0-6453 GCF_016835505.1 Polypterus senegalus
AAAATAATATTTGTCACCATTATGTGGGTTGTGAGGTGTTCTAGTTTTGTGAGGTGATTGTTAAGTGTCCAGAATATCTTCCAAGACTTTAGTGCTTTAAATCCAGGTGATCATAGTACTGAAGAGGAGGTGTCATCAGTGTCATGAGTACAGGTATTGGGTTCAGTTGTCTAGAGGACTATGAAGAACTCAAGCAGCATCCTGAACAATTCCAGGATTACACAATAAGCATGAAGGTACTGGGATATGTGATAGTGCCTTTATGATATTGTAGTATTCAGCAGATTACCCTAAAGATGGGCAGGGCTGACGGCAACATGTCACACAGGTATACTGAGCTGCATTCCATAAAACCTGAGAATATTTGTGATAACTTACAAGCCCAGGAAGGTTGAACAGGGTGGGCAGAGACATTGAGAGCACTGGATAAATAGAAGCCCTTGCAGAAGATAACAGTCTTCAGTGAACTACAGCTTGTAACAGTGGGAGATGAACAGGAATGCTGGATGTGTTATGTATTAATGTGTATTTATGTATATTTTATTATTATTATTGATGTTTTGGAATGGTTACATGTTTTATTTTCATGTATTTTCTGTTTCGCTGTAATTATATACTATCTTTATAAAAATTCCTCCATTCCTTGTTCCTTGTGGATGGAACCCCAAGAGGTAGCCATCTTGATGTAACAGCCAGAGGCAGGATCCAGCAGTTGAACATGTGTTTTTGTATTTACTTTTGGTTATTTTTTGATCTGTTGCTTTTGTCTTAAGGATGTTGGTTCAGGACTGTGTATTGGGAATTTGTTTTGCCTTTTTAGGCATATCTTTTGTCTATTTACTCTCTTTTGAACCCCTATGTGCACAAGCCAGGGTTTACAGTTACACTCCTACTTGTGGGGCTTTATAATTTGGGGATGCTTAAGTTTGTTTTGATACAAAAATCTCTTTTAGGCCTGCAAAGCCTTAGGCAGGCAATTGGAGATGGGATTAAGCTCTATCGGGTGAGGCCTTTTCCATGCAGGCAAAGGAGGTGTGGTCTGGCCAGTAAAGGATTTTTTGTTGGGGCCCAACATCCCTTATCCTGCAGGTTTGTGTCTCCAATTCACAACATAGAAGTAATGCGACATAAGGAACGGCACAAAAATAACCATGACTAGCTGTCAGTTGGTGTCTGCTATTTCCCATGGCCGTAACAGAGGGAAGATGCTACTTATCAGAGTAAAATCTTTTATTTTTAAATAAATGTGCCCATTCTTGGGTTTAACTGTCTGACAGATAGGGGCATTATCACTCCCTTGAACCCCTGTCCACGACTCCAGACACCGGTAGAAGTCCAATATTTGACTTTATTTAATCGCCACAGTGCACAAAGCACCCTCTCCTCCACTATACTCATAAATAATCACAATAACAATCATAAACAATCCTCCGACTCCCAGACGCGTTGCCACCCTTCCACCCAGCTCAGCTCGCCGTCTGGGAGCTCCCACAATCCTTTTATAGTCTCTGACCCAGAAGTGTTCCAATCCCCAGTCCATGTGGTCCTTTATCACTTCCGGGTCAGGTAAAAGTCTTCTTCTTTACCCTGGAAGCACATCATTCCCCTTGTCCAGGTGTACTTCAGGGCGTAGGGAAAATAGTCACTGCTCCTCCCTGCAGCACTTTCTAGTGGCCCTCATGGTATTCAGCAGGGTTGTGTATAAAACTGCAATGTCCATGATGCCCTGCTGGTCTTCGGGGACCTCCATACTGCAGGGAGGGTTCCACCTAGCGGCTTGGGGGTATTGGCGGGATAAGCGGCCGCCATACACCACAACTGTCATTTGTTGTGTGCCTCAGATTTTCCATCTCGGTGGCCGTAACAATGTTATTGTCCGTTTCAATTTGGATTTATTTAATGTTAAATCATACAAGCTGTTGTCATAATTACTACTTGGGGCTGTATAAAATCAAGCAAACCTATAATATAACCTTTAATTTATGTAGAATTTTTTAAACATTTGAAAAGATTTCTGGATCTCCCACTCTCTTTAAAAGCCTCCATGAATATATTTTTACTGATATGAATGGACTGAGTATTCTGTATGCTGTGAAGAATTTTGACTTTTTCAAAGGAACCTATCACGACTGGCATAGAGGCAGTGACTTCTGTAAAAATGCTGAAAAATGCAGCAAAATGAATGGCAGCATTCTGAATATATTTTAGCACTCTGTATTGGAGATAGACAATACAATTTTAGAGGGCCCTTCTAGATGTATTTTATTTGTAACTCTTAGGATATAGTGTATGGTTTTATTTGGAGAGGATCACATTCTCAGAAGAATAATTTCTTTTCATACCTACAGCTGTCTATCACAAATACACACCTTATAACAGACAGGGAAAGACAAAACATGTCAATATTAAAATAAAACAATAGCTAATTTAACTTATTGAAAGCTGGTTTAACTTACTGAAGCAAGTAGCCATTAATGCACAGAAAGACACCACATCAACATAATCAGCAAATTAAAGTCCAGCAAAAGTGGTTTCAGATTGTTTGATTAATAATGAATATTCTAAAGAATGGATGCCAAGGCTAATTCAATAGGATGGCAACAAGATATAAAACCATTATGATGCTGTGCCAAACACATGGTGTTTTATTGGTTCTTTTTATTATCAGATTCAGGTATTATTTGCAGAAATTAAATGTCCAAGGTTTGTCCCTGTTTTTTTTTCCTTTTTTTGTAACTACTGTATAACATTCTACATTGTTTTATGTTGTTTAAAAGCTTTATGTGGCTGATCTTTAGCTTTAAGTGTTTCCTGGAGTCCTTTTATGGATGTTTACATTTAAAAGTTTCTTTATCTCACAGTTTAGAATCATGGCTAAGACAATTGTCATTAAACAGCTGGCATGGAGTGAAATGCATTTTCTGGTAAAACATTTATATAAATATGTGTAAATTCAAGCTGAATTTATGTGCAAATATGAAAATATAACAAAAACATAGCCATTTAAAGCATAAATTGCAGTGATGTATTGAATTTCATTATTTTAATACAGGTATTTTTACAGTGGTGTGTTTTTAGTAGGAAATTGATAAAAAATAAATCTGTTAGCAAAGGTTTACATGCTTATTCACTTTTAACTCTGAAAACTCTGAAGCCTTTAAACAGAATGAGGCAGAACAACTAAAACAATTCATTCTCACCTTTCCATTGTAGACCCATCCATGCCTGAATCTGATAGAAACAAGATCATTATTGGAATTTCAGGATTGATATTAGGTTTGGTCATTGCATCAGCTGGATTTATTTACTATAAGAAGAAAGCAACAGGTAAGATTTTATCACATTTAACAGTATAAATTTGTACAACTTGATCACTGGACACATGAGATGGTACTATATAATATAAGACATAATCAGGGAGTAACACTGGTTGACTCTACTGGGTTACGGCACCATCATATGTTGTTCAAAATAAGTAATATGCTTCCCTCAGTAATCTAACTTATTATTAAATTGTTTATAATAACCCTCAAATTCATTTTTTTCTTAATTTTTTCTTCCATTGGTCAACATAATTTGTTATCTAGAATTATATTGCTTTTTTGTAGTATGAGAAATTGTGTTTGTGTCAGGTGCTGCAAGTCTGTTTCCAACCAATTGTGCAACCTAAATTTTCTAGTTTAGTAATTCAAATTTAAGCCTAGAGCCCCTATTCTCAGCATAAAAATGAAAATCGTATTTTACTTTCAATGAGCTTCCACTTTCAGCAAGCTTGCATGAATCAGCACACATGGATCTCCAAAGTGACCCAACTCCCAAACAAACCCCTTCTGATCTCTGAAATTATTTCTCTTTGTTAGCACGTGCAGAACCACCAAGTAATAAATAACACATGTAGTAAATGTAGCTTATGTAATAAATAACGCATTGTGCTGCATATGTAGGAGTTGAATAAAGGAGACAAACCCAAGTATCCATGCTCAGCTGCGCTTCTTCTCCACCACTCAGTCTTATGGTGTTCTTGCTATGAGTCTAGCAGACTAAAGCAGAATAATATACAATGAAGAACAAAGACAAATTTGAATAGTTGCTATTAATAAAATATATCTATCTAACATTTGATTTTAGTATGAGGAAGTCGGGAGTGGCAGAGAAGTATGTAAAAGTGATACAGGTTATGTACGAGGGAAATGAGACAGCGGAGAGGTCTGCGGTACGAGTGACAGATGCAGTTAAGGTTGAAGGTTGTACTCTATAGAGTAGAGGAACGAAGATCAGTAGAATCTAAACAGAATACAAGTGAGAAGGAGGTCAGATGAACGCTGAGGATGCAAGGAGTAGAGTTGTCAAAGGTGGATCAGTTAAAATACTTGAGATCATCAGTAGAATATATAGAGGTATATTAATTGTTTCTACATCTCAGCCTTGTTCTATCTTTAATAAAATGCTAATTGCTTGGTGTCACCCCACTAGCCTTCTGTGAAAAGTATTGAATGCTTCTGCTTTACTCAAACCTGTCACTTTTTTGTAATGGGATGTGCCTGATGCTGTTCTTTCTTATGATCCATACTTTCCCACAAAAACATCTGCAGTACCATTATTTCTGCCAATGTGCCACACTTAATCTGGATTCGTCCTATTGGACCTAACCCTGTACTGCACCATGCTGTTTGTGTCTTTGCTGATGATAACTTCTTCCTAGTCAAACACCCCTTGACAATATATAGAGCATAATATTGTTTCTACAAACCACTTCCAGATACTGGTAACCTTTAACTTTTTAGTAATTGTTTCATATATATTTTGACAGTGGTGTGGTGGTAGTGCTGCTGCCTCTCAACATGAAGACTGGGGTTCAACTCTGGGTGCTTCTTGTGTGGAGTCTGCATGTTTACCCCTTGTTCGTATAGGTTTCCTTTAGGAGTTGCAGTTTTCTCTTACAGTCCAAAGAAAGGCAGGTTAGGTGGATTGGCATTGCTGAATTGGCCCATGGAGAGTATGTGTGTGTGTTCACCTTGCGGTGGACTATTGACCTTTCCAGGGATTGTTCCTGCCTTATGATTTCTGGGATAGGCTCCAGCTGCTCCTTGACCCTTCCCTGGATAAGCAAGTTAGGAAAATTGATAGACCCCTTTAATGAAACAGTGGGAATATTCTTGTGAAAACTTTAAAAACTGAATGTTGCCCAAGTAGCTATTATTACAAACCATTACACCAAAACAAGTACATGAAAAAATGTAAGACAGTAGAAGTTAAACTCTATAGCAGTATGTTGAACACCACCTTCGATGATCTGATGTAAACATTTTAAAGTGTTTCATTTCACTAATATTTATGTATTTCAGTTTATTTGCTTTACCATTGATAGTACAGTGTTTTTGCTTGCTATAACTGATGCATTTCTGTGATTTTATAAAACATTAATGCAAGTGTTCCTATTATAAGGCTCTATTTAATACAATGTATGTCTGATTTACAAAACAATTGTGACAGCAATCTGTCAACTCCTACCATTGACACTGGATCTTGCTTAAAAATAAATTGTGCAAAATGTAAAAATGCCTAAAGACTATCTATCTATCTATCTATCTATCTATCTATCTATCTATCTATCTATCTATCTATCTATCTATTAATTAATTAACTTAATTTTTTTTTTTTTTTTGGGAAATAGGTCGTATTTTGGTGCCTACCAGTTAAGGTAATATAGTTTCTTCTAATTCAAATCTAGTAACTTCAAACTGTTTTACTGTATCGAATATAGCTATGAATATATTTACACAGGCAGCAAACAGATCATTTACTATCAGATGTAAACCTACTTATAAACTTCCACATTACTGCTGCTGAAATTACACAAGCAAATGTATATGAAATAGTGAAAAATATGAGCAGAAACAATTTCATTTAAATTATTTTATGTTTTATTTAGATTTCAGAAACTGAATATAAAATCAACAAATGAGAAACATCAACAAAAACTAGAAGATGAAGATAGCATTTTTCACCATCTCCTCTAAAAAATCAATATATTAATTGCCATATGATATTTCTATAGACTGAAATTATCTTCTTATCTTTCTTTGACATTTTTGTAATATTTTATTGTTTAATTAGCTCTATAAGACCTAAGTTAATCAGTACTTTGCAAAAAATATTGTTTTATTAAATATACATTTTAGTTGCTTTGAGGTGAATAGTATATATTTCTTATTTGTTGTGTTATTTGTTGTGTTTAATAAAATGGTGGCATAGTTAAAACAACATTTTAATTAATTTACCATTTAACGAATGGCTCAATGTTGTTTTTTTAGGACTATTGATCATTTAAATGTATCCTGTTAATTTTGAAGGTCATTAAATGAAATGTTAAATGAGTTAAAATGTGTTTTATTTGATTACATAGGCCTATGAAAAAATCATTAATACTTCATGTAATTTGGATTGCTTTTT